>NW_011195767.1:0-745 GCF_000146605.3 Meleagris gallopavo | reverse complement strand
GTGATTCTGTGATTCTGTGATCTTTTCAGAGATTGTCTCTCAGGGAACTCAAAGCACCAACTAGAAGGATAAGGTTTTCTTAGTGTGGCACAGTTAAGGATTAGGAGGCACCAATTAAAGAGATTGAATGCCACTCAGTGCACCAGTTGTAAATCTAGACCCAGCTTTGTTTGCTCTGTGTCATATTCATTTTAGCAGACTGTGCTGGCTTTATTGGAGAAGAACCAGAGAAGGATATCTTTGAGCCAGTTTTTTCTGACATACATTGAAGCATGATAGCCAGGAGCAAACTGGCCTTGGATATACTAGACAAAGTGAATGCCAAGTATTATTTGTGCTGATATTTTTCTTTTGTTTTTCTTGCTTTCCTAGATTTATGCGCTCTTTCCGTCTATTTATAACTCCGGGTATCCTCATCAAGTGTCTGAAGATGACAATTCATGCAGGTTCCAAAATTCTGATCAGCCTGATGTGTTTACAGCATTCAGGGTAAAAATAGTTGATTTGTAATTCACAAATTGAGGAAAGTATGGCCTTCTGATTTCATCAATAATGTAGAAACATCATCACAGATAGTAGAGGAAACAAGGTCCGTTTAGGCACTTATGATCCATTTGTTCTTTGAATAAACTACTTTAAATTGCTGGCCAAGGGGAAATTGTTATGCGATTACTGCATTTTTATTGCATGATTGGCAGGATGCCAAGTATTATTGGTTACTTCAATTGCATTTCACATAGTATGT
>NW_011195766.1:0-688 GCF_000146605.3 Meleagris gallopavo | reverse complement strand
GACGGGAATAAAACCAAGGTCTTTCACGAGGAGCAGAGCCCGGTTCACACCAACACACAGACCTCCAACTGGCTCTGCTGGATTGGACTAAACACCTGTCCTGGAAATGGAGATCAAAAACTTGTGCGTCCTGAGGAGAGGCTGCCCACCAATGCTGAGCGCCGTGCCTCTAACTGGCCCTTCTGGATTGACCTTTCTCCACACCCCAAATGGGTCCCGTCCAGGGTCAGCGAGCCTGTTGTTCCAAAGGACCCAAAGCAGCAGTCCCCGCGCACCGAGCAAAAGGCCTTCAGTCTGCCTGACACCCTGCACCACCTCTGGGACGTCCTTATGCAATACCCGGAAGCTATGATTTTGATCGGTTCTTTGGGAAACTGGTGTACGTCTCGCCTGATCAGGGGTTGCCCACCGGCTCCTGAGAGCATTGTGAAGACACTAGGCACAGGTAAGCGATCGAGATTCATACTGCACGGAAGGGACTGCGGGTGGGGAGCAGGGAACCGCAAAGGTCTGGGCTGCGAGCGCTTCCAAGAAAAGCGGACCTCCAGAGGTCCATCAGCTCTCCCCTGAGACTTGCCCGGCCGTAGGGCTGACACCCAGCCGGAGACTCCCATGCAAAACGGGGCCTGCCAGAGGGGCGGTGAGCCCCACGGGCTGCCCCGAAGCTGTCCTGTGAGGCTGGAAAAGC
>NW_011195765.1:0-742 GCF_000146605.3 Meleagris gallopavo | reverse complement strand
CCCGTCCAGGGTCAGCGAGCCTGTGTCCAAAGGACCCAAAGCAGCAGTCCCCGCGCACCGAGCAAAAGACCTTCAGTCTGCCTGACACCCTGCACCACCTCTGGGACATCCTTATGCAATACCCGGAAGCTATGATTTTGATCGGTTCTTTGGGAAACTGGTGTACGTCTCGCCTGATCAGGGTTGCCCACCGGCTCCTGAGAGCATTGTGAAGACACTAGGCACAGGTAAGCGATCGAGATTCATACTGCACGGAAGGGACTGCGGGTGGGGAGCAGGGAACCGCAAAGGTCTGGTCTGCGAGCGCTTCCAAGAAAAGCGGACCTCCAGAGGTCCATCAGCTCTCCCCTGAGACTTGCCCGGCCGTAGGGCTGACACCCAGCCGGAGACTCCCATGCAAAACGGGGCCTGCCAGAGGGGCGGTGAGCCCCACGGGCTGCCCCGAGCTGTCCTGTGAGGCTGGAAAAGCAGCACAGGAATCAGAGCCCTGCAGGGTGATGCTTTGCAAATGAGCCTGCATCCCTTTCTCCGCGCTCATGCCGTGTCATTTCCAGGGAACGGAACAAACGGCCTCAGCTTCCACGGGAACAGAGTGATTTCCACAAAGCACTCCTGTCCATCCGACAGCCTGTGGGTCAAACGTTGACAGTCAGTCGGTGGGGCGGGACACGCCTGAACCTACCAAAGGTTGCTGCACTGAAGGCACCTGCGATGACAACAACGTCTTCTACTGGGTGGACAC
>NW_011195764.1:0-970 GCF_000146605.3 Meleagris gallopavo | reverse complement strand
CCACCAACTCCCACCACTCGTTTCTCCACTGGTATCAACCTGCCCCTGCTAGATATGATCTCCCTTGCATCTTCAGACTCCCAGCAGAGGAAGATCTCAGCAATGGGCTGTTCCTTACCATCGCGACCAGAGCGGAGAAGATGCTCTCCCAGGTCACAGCCAAACACCCCTTCCTTCTCCACCTCCCGCTCCTTCGGCTTCTTTGGGCGGGCCTTCACCAAGGAACGAAGGAAGGTGATGAGCTTGCCGCGTTTCTTTGGCGCTGCACAACAAAGTGGAGAAAACAGGTCATTCCAGGTTTGGCTCAGTTGGACGAGGCCGAGCACAACACATTCGACACGTCAAAATGGGAAGAACATTACCAACAAGTACATACAAAAACAGATTTTCCCCATCCCCCATCCCTGGAGGAGGCCAAGGCCAGGATGTACGGGGCCATGGGCCGCCTGGTCTAGTCCCGCATGAAATGTGGATGCTGGCAGCCCAGCCTCAGGCACAGGGGTTGGAGCTTGATGATTCTTAAATTCCCTTCCATCCCAAGACATTCTACGAGGTTTCTAGGATTTCCCCAAGTCCAGACATAAACACGGGAGGATTGGGCCACCTGTCTGCGCGTTCCAATGGAGCTTAATGCACTCCTCCTGCTTAGCTTTCTCAATTTGGGGATTAAGGATCGTCTTGAAAAGCCACGTTCTGATCAAGCAGATCACTAGCACAGCCAAACCTCTATCTGTCCACCAGGGACGCTGGCTGTTCTCAGCCTCGTCCTGACTTGCAGGAGAACTGCCTTTGCCCTCCCTCATTCTCGCTGCCTACAAAACAGCTGCCATACGCCCCGTGGTATGCACGAAGGATCATCAACACAGAGGATAACGTGGGATGGATCAGGGAGCTTTTACACACGGAACACACCCCAAAAAAGACACCCCTTTGCTTCCCTGCACCATCAAATGTAACATCCGTACCTGGC
>NW_011195763.1:0-889 GCF_000146605.3 Meleagris gallopavo | reverse complement strand
GATCATCTTGAAAAGCCACGTTCTGATCAAGCGGATCATTAGCACAGCCAAACCTCTATCTGTCCACCAGGGACGCTGGCTGTTCTCAGCCTCATCCTGACTTGCAGGAGAACTGCCTTTGCCCTCCCTCATTCTCGCTGCCTACAAAACAGCTGCCATACGCCCCGTGGTATGCACGAAGGATCATCAACACAGAGGATAACGTGGGATGGATCAGGGAGCTTTTACACACGGAACACACCCCAAAAAAGACACCCCTTTGCTTCCCTGCACCATCAAATGTAACATCCGTACCTGGCTTTGGCACTGAGTTGATGAGAGCCTCAGGAACTTTGTTATTAATGAGTTCCACACACTCGCCAGGGAAAAATCCCACCTGTAACAAGAACAAAAAGAGAGGCCAACTATTGCATGCAGCATTTCCCAGGTCTAAACTGTTAAACTAAAAGCAACACAACATTTTCCTTGGAATGTGCTTGCCTGATAGTCTTGCTCTGTAAGACTACCAGCAGACAATGGCCTGTATAAAGGTCATAATAATTTTCAACATTTGCAGCCAAAGGCAAGGTCCTCTGGCACTGACACAGGGAACCTTTGACGTGCAGAAGCCATCCTGTGCAGGCAGAGCAGCTCTAAGCTGAGATTCCTGCCTTTACTGAAGTGGCATGCTCAAGTCTGAAGCTGGTGCCTACCTGGAAGCCGTGCTTGCCTCTCCACCAGGGGGTCAGCTCCTTTGGTGGCATATCAATAATGCACACGATGTCACCCACCTGCAAGAGATTGCAACGTCAATCCCAGCTTCAGCACGGCTGAGAGGAAGCACAGCTCAAATGCCTGCATTCTCCTGCACTGCCAAATACTGTCAAGCTGGAGAGCAATTGCACCAGTG
>NW_011195762.1:0-735 GCF_000146605.3 Meleagris gallopavo | reverse complement strand
GCAGAATTAACTTTCTGTTTCTAATGATCAGTGAGAAATTAGCCAGTAGCACACCTGAGGAACTGCCAATCGAGGTTTATCCAGCTAGCTTACCACAGGTGACACCAGCAAGCAAGCAATGAAATAAAAATACTAAGCATGAAGTGCCTTTTGCAAAGAGTTGCCCAAGAATTTCAGATCAGTATATACTGCTGGGAGGTTTTTGTCAGGCCTGTAGCTATTTCATCAAGGATTCATGTAAGTACGCTGCCATCATTGCCCTCCACTTCTTGAGGGTGCCTTCATACATTGCAGTTGTTGCAGACACTCAAAGATGTGCAAGGTTTGATAGGTAAAAGAGCAACTCCCTCCTTTTCTGTGACAGTGTTTTGGGTGTTCCTTAAAAATCCGCATTGAATGTGTTAGACTCTTAAGTCAGTCAAGAGAAAGTCAGGAGGGTTTTGTTTTCATTTTCAGAATGTAGACGTTGTTGTTTGTTTATTTCTTGCTTTCTTGTTGTTGTCGTTGTTGTTGTTGTTTTTTCCATAACTAAACGTCTTAAAGAAAAGCAAATAGTTTGAAAACCATTCTTCCCAGAATACATCTTCCAGTTGACAGGAATAGCATTTCTTATTTAACCTGGAGCTAGAAAGGATGGATAAGGGAACAGGCAGCTCTACACTTTCTTATTTAATATATATATATATATAGCTGAAAGGAATCGTGTAGTACATAATGTAGATATCAATATATCTG
>NW_011195761.1:0-864 GCF_000146605.3 Meleagris gallopavo | reverse complement strand
TTCACAGGAACATAGGATGACACAAATGTGACCAACAAATGCAAGGAAAGGCTGCAATGTGAGCCCAGCCTGGTCAGTCACTTTAACTGACAGATGTGTCTGGACTGTGTGCCAATGGTTCAGGCCTGGAGCAGCCTGGTTCCATGACTGATGGGGTCGGGGGCCCACGGACCCATGCCTTGAGATGGGCCTAAAAACAACCCAGCGGGCAAGGAGGTTTAAAGTCCCTTAAAACTTTAATGCAAACAGTGATTGCCAGAAAGTGAGATTTTATAGGTGGTATGACCAGCACAAGAGTTGAGCTTGATAATAATGGATTAAATTTAAAAAAAAAAAGGATAATAAATAGTTTGATAATTTTTGACAAAAGAATACATAACATACAGTTCCAACAAACGTAAGTTTCATATCACCGCTTAAATAACTTCTGTGCACGACCCTCCAGCTGCAATATTAGACCTCTGTTTGTTTTTTAGCTGTTGAAATTTAAGCCTGCTGAATATCAGAAATCAGCTAAAGATGCCAGCACTGCAGCTGAGGGCTGTAACTGGCCCATACCTGGGCTGCTGTGCAGGCTCTGACTTCTGCTTGCTTGCTCTGCTTTCTTGCATGAACACAAACCTCTCCCAAGAGTTCAGATTCTCCCTGAGACTTGATCTGATCTAAGCCTAGAAAATGGGAGAGCTGGCTGAACGTGGCATGCTGATAACAGCCTCCTTAATGTCCAGCAGAGCAGTGTAACAAGTATCTTAGATCACTAATCCCAAGTGTTTGAATAACCGAAATTTTGCTTTTCAACATTCCTTGAGTTTCACTTTAAGGATTTAATACAAAGTAACTTTACATGTGTAGTGTGTTTGTTTT
>NW_011195760.1:0-506 GCF_000146605.3 Meleagris gallopavo | reverse complement strand
TTTAAGCCTGCTGAATATCAGAAATCAGCTAAAGATGCCAGCACTGCAGCTGAGGGCTGTAACTGGCCCATACCTGGGCTGCTGTGCAAGCTCTGACTTCTGCTTGCTTGCTCTGCTTTCTTGCATGAACACAAACCTCTCCCAAGAGTTCAGATTCTCCCTGAGACTTGATCTGATCTAAGCCTAGAAAATGGGAGAGCTGGCTGAACGTGGCATGCTGATAACAGCCTCCTTAATGTCCAGCAGAGCAGTGTAACAAGTATCTTAGATCACTAATCCCAAGTGTTTGAATAACCGAAATTTTTGCTTTTTCAACATTCCTTGAGTTTCACTTTAAGGATTTAATACAAAAGTAACTTTACATGTGTAGTGTGTTTTGTTTTTTGGCTAATATTTCTTGCCGTGAATGAATGACCGTTGGTGGTAGGAAGCAGCAGAGTGGGTGAGAAGCAAGATTCACTTGTGGGTTGTTTTGAAACTCAACTACATCCATGGTGATAGATTAT
>NW_011195759.1:0-712 GCF_000146605.3 Meleagris gallopavo | reverse complement strand
TCATAAGCAAAGAGAGCGGTCACCTCCTAGATCCAAATTTTAGGAAGCCAACACCAGGGTCACCAGTGGGGTGAATGGGGTTAATTGAATGGGGGTTAATTGAAGTAAAGCAACAGCAAAGTGAAGATGACTCTCATGCAGCCCAATAAAACGCAATATGGCCTCGCAGTGGTCAGTGGAGTCCCAGAGGAACTTGTAGGAACTGGGAGTACAGCACAGCAGTATGGACCAGAAAAGTCCAGTATGGCTAAGTAACAACCAGTAAGGACCAGTACGGCCTCAGAGCGGTCACTGGAGTCCTATAGGAATCAGCAGAAACCAACAGGAAGGCACACCTGTGTCCCAGGGCCGGTGCTGGCCTCTGCCTCTGGCTTTGGGCCCCAGGCCTGGTGCCGGCCTCTCGGGTTGTGGCTAAGGCTTTAGGACCTGGGGCAGTGCAGGCCTCTCGGGCTGTGGCTAAGGCTTTAGGACCTGGGGCAGTGCAGGCCTCTCCGGCTGTGGCTTTGTCTTTAGGCCCTCGGCTGGTTCCGGCCTCTCTGGCCGTGCTTCAGGCCCGGGGGCTGGTGCCAGCCTTCAGGACTTGGCTTTAGGCTCCACGGCCGGTGCCAGCCCGTCTGGCTGTAGATGTGGCTTTAAGCCCCGGCTCTGGTGCTGGCCTCTGTGGCTATAATGCAGCATTATGGTCCAGGGCTGGTGCTGGACCCTCTGGCTG
>NW_011195758.1:0-622 GCF_000146605.3 Meleagris gallopavo | reverse complement strand
AGCAACGCCACCCAGTTGGCGAGCTTCTCTACTATCCAGCCACACACTGCTGGCCCCATTGTCCCAACATCGAAGTAACCAAGTGGCAATAGGCTCATTTGGTGACGTGAAAAGTCTTTTCTCAGACTTCGAATTTCATTCATTTTCAGAGATCGATCACAATGGTAACGATATCTTGCTCACCTCTTACTCTTTCGGGACTTCTTGTTGCCCTCATTGGCGCCGGTGACCGTGGTCTTACTGAGGGCCCCTCCCCTGGACTTAGGGGTGCTTCTTGTGGATCTTGGAGCCACTCCTCTGGACCTCTCTCCTCTTCTTTCTTCTCTTCTAACTGAGTCGAGATTCGTTTCATTTTCCGTCCTCTTACAGGGGCAAGTGACATCAATTGTGGTGCTTCCTGTAGTTGATCAGGTTGGTCAGTTCCAATGCTCTCATCCTCCAGTTCAGCTCGGAGCCTGTCTCGTTCGATTATGAGAGTATCTAGCTCAGATTGGAGGGTGTCTTGTTGAGATTGAAGACTGTTGAGTTTGGATTGCAGGGAGTCTCTCTCAATTCGGAGGGCATCTCTCTCAGATTGGAGGCTGTTTCTCTCGACCAGGAGACTCTCTCGCTCATTTTGCAC
>NW_011195757.1:0-989 GCF_000146605.3 Meleagris gallopavo | reverse complement strand
CCAGCCTGCTGGAGCCGGTGCAGCTCCTGGCGCACTTCTGGAGAGTGTCCCTCTCTCAGGCAGGTGGGTTCTGGGGCCCTGTAGGGCCTGGCTCTGCCTCTCCAGGTTGCTCAGGGCTCGTTGGAGGCAGCTGCGCTGCTCCAGCAGCTTGCTGCTTGTGCTGCCCGGGAGCCCCAGGTCTTGCTTGGACATCTCTGGCACCTAGAACCAGAAAATCATAGAAGAACAGAATGGTTTGGGTAGGAAGGGACCTTCAAAGCTCTCCCGTTCCAAGCCCATGCCATGGGCAGGGACATCTTGCACTCGGTCAGGTTGCCCAAACGTGCTCCAGGCTGGCCTGGAGCACTGCCAGGACGGGGCATCCACAGCCTCTCTGGGCAGCCTGTGCCTCATGGTGCTGAGTCTTTCTTCCTTGTATCTCATCCACATCTCCCCGCTTCTACTTTCAAGGCATTGCCCTTGGTTGTACCACTACTCCCCTGCCTTACAAGTCCCTCTCCAGCCTTCCCTAGTCCAGTCCTCCTTCAGGCACTGGAAGGCCGCTCTGTGGTGTCCCCAGAGCCTCCTCTCCCTGCGGGCTGAACAATCCCCACTCTCTCAGTGTCAGCTCACCTGGACGTGAGCGTCCTTCACAGCCGGTCGACTGGAGCCCTGCTCTGCACGGTGGTGGCCCAGAGCTCCCTCTCTGTCCTGGGAGCAGGACATTCTGTGGCTTTCCACGTGCTGGGGCTCACCCTCCCAACTTCCCACGATATACTGGGTGAACAGCCTCCTCTCCAGCTCCAACTGATGCTGGAGTTGGCGGATGCAGGCGGGCTGCTCACCTTCCATCTCCCTGCGCAGCTTGTTGAGGATGCCCTGCAGCTTGGCGCGGGCCGCCCTGCTGCTCCTGTGGGGGCTCCTCAGCTCCTTGGCCAGCTGCTGCTGCAGCTCACGAGCCTGGTGCAGGGCCACATTGCACTCCCGCTGCAGCAGCTCCTGCGTTGCGT
>NW_011195756.1:0-831 GCF_000146605.3 Meleagris gallopavo | reverse complement strand
GGACGTGAGCGTCCTTCACAGCCGGTCGACTGGAGCCCTGCTCTGCACGGTGGTGGCCCAGAGCTCCCTCTCTGTCCTGGGAGCAGGACATTCTGTGGCTTTCCACGTGCTGGGGCTCACCCTCCCAACTTCCCACGATGTACTGGGTGAACAGCCTCCTCTCCAGCTCCAACTGATGCTGGAGTTGGCGGATGCAGGCGGGCTGCTCACCTTCCATCTCCCTGCGCAGCTTGTTGAGGATGCCCTGCAGCTTGGCGCGGGCCGCCCTGCTGCTCCTGTGGGGGCTCCTCAGCTCCTTGGCCAGCTGCTGCTGCAGCTCACGAGCCTGGTGCAGGGCCACATTGCACTCCCGCTGCAGCAGCTCCTGCGTTGCGTGCAGCTCGGCCTCCTTCCAGCGCAGCAGCTGCTGGATCTCCGTCGCCCGCTGCCGCTGCTCCCGCTCCTTCAGCTGCTGCTCCTCCTGGGCCTGCTGCTTCTCCCAGGCACAGCGCAGTCGGTTGGCCAGGAGCTGCTGCTCCCGCTCTGCCACCCATCTCCCTATCCCTTTTCCCTTTTCCTTCCCATTTTGTGGGGCCGGGGTGCCCAGGGGCCAACTGCCTCCCTGTCTCTGGCTTACATTGACCTAGTTAACTCCGTGACACATACCTACAAGCTAGTTAAGGGAAAGAACCTGGCTGCAGGTGTATCCTTCTGAAGGAGCTGCTGGGGCAGATTGGCCAGGCTGTTGCGAGAAATCAGCAGCCTTAGGAGCTCATGGCAATATCTGAGGGGGGACAGATAGGAGGAGGTGTGAACCTCCTTCCACGGCAGAAACGCAGCCTCATCCTAAGT
>NW_011195755.1:0-892 GCF_000146605.3 Meleagris gallopavo | reverse complement strand
TGCTATTAATCTCTCAATCTCTGGTTGGAGTCCCTGTCGGCCTTCCTGTGACATAGGGTACTGTTTTATCCTTCCAGGGATCTCTGGGTTCTTAATGCTTACTTCAAAAGGGGCAATATCCAATTTCCCCACTGAATCCCAGGTATACCACACCTCAGGATTTATCTGTTCTTCATCCTTTACTCTCAGGGCACATCATTTTACATCAGCTCCTTGTTTCTGACTTCCAAATTAACTCCTAATTCAATAATCAGATCCCTTCCCAACAAATTAGACTCTGCTTCAGGCACTAACAAAAAGGATCCGAAGCCATGCCTACAGGGTGCTTCTATCTCTACTCCTTTGATTATTGATGCTTTAAATGGTTCACCCTTGGCTCCAACTATTTGAAGTTTTGCTGAGGAATCTCAGCATCCCCAGGGCAGCTTTTGGACAGTCGATCTTTCTGCCCCAGAGTCCACAAGGAACTCCATTTCCTGGCGCTGAGGACCCACTTTCAATTTTATCAAGGGCTCTGCTCCTTTAAGGGTCCCCAGCACACAGAGCCCCTGACCCCACTAATCTTCCTGGAACATCTTTTCATCCTGTATTCGCTTTCTGCAATCTTTTTTCTTATGTCCTTTTTTTTCTAGCAGTAAAAACATTTGATTTGCCTCATATCCTTAGTCACTCCGTTTTCCATCTCCCTGTTCCCTTGATTGAGAGCCTCTTCTCCCTCCGGAGAATTCCCGCTTTACTTGTGGTCCTTCCCTTACTGCTGCTACTAAGATTCTAGCTTGCTTCCTGTGGATCTCTTCTTCTCGTCTTACAGATACCCTCTGTGCTTCCCTCAGTAATTCAGCTAGTCCCTTATCCTGCCAGTCTTCCAACTTTTCTAACTCCCTCCTGACGT
>NW_011195754.1:0-509 GCF_000146605.3 Meleagris gallopavo | reverse complement strand
TTACTTGTGGCCTTCCCTTACTGCTGCCACTAAGATTCTAGCTTGCTTCCTGTGGATCTCTTCTTCTCGTCTTACAGATACCCTCTGTGCTTCCCTCAGTAATTCAGCTAGTCCCTTATCCTGCCAGTCTTCCAACTTTTCTAACTCCCTCCTGACGTCAGTCCAAGATTTGGCCACAAACTGTGTTTTTAGTAGTGCCTGCCCTACGGGAGTAGCAGGATCTACTCCCGGATACAGCTGCAGGCTTTTACGCAGCCTTTCCAGCCATTCAGTCGGGGTTTCATCCTTCTTTTGCTGCTCACTAAAGGCTTTATTCATCTTCTGTCCCCGAGGAACGGACTCCCTGATTCCTTGAATGATAATCGTTTGAGGTCTGACGTATCAGCTGGGTGCTCTGCATTTTGGTTATTCCAGGGCGGCTTTTGGAGAGGCCGCTTCTCATCTGCTCCCGGGCCAGCCTGATGCTGACAATCCCAGATTCTCATTCCTGCCCTCCGGATCATCTCTCT
>NW_011195753.1:0-841 GCF_000146605.3 Meleagris gallopavo | reverse complement strand
AGACCCTCTCACTAACCTCCAGGGTGTGGGATTCCTGCCAGGGGAGCCTTTTTCACTGAAGACAGAAGTAAGAAGGCATTCAGTATCTCTGCCTTCTCAGCATCCCCGTTACGAGGACCCCCCCCTCACTTAGTAAGGGGCCCACATTCTCCCTAGTTTTCCTTTTGCTATTAACATACTTGAAGAAGCCTTTTTTTATTATCCTTTATCACTTTAGCTAGATTCAATTTCCAGACGGGCTTTTAGCCTTCCTCGTTGCATCCCTGCAGGCCCTGACTACATTCCTATATTCTTCCCAAGCGATCAGACCCTTTTTCCACATTTCATGGACCTTCTTCTTTCCTTTGAGCTTGCGCATGAGCTCCTTGCTCATCCACAAAGGTCTCCTGCCACCTTTTCCCGATTTCTTGCTCACAGGGACGCACCGATCCTGAGCTTGGAAGAAGAGCTGTTTTAAATGCTGACCAGCTCTCAGAGGCCCCCTTACCTTCTAACACCCGAGCCCACGGGATAGCTCCAAGTAGGTCCCGGAAGAGATCGAAGTTGGCTCTCCTGAAGTCCAGGGTAGCAATCCTACTTATTGCTTTGCTTCTTCCACTCAGGATCTTGAACTCTACCATCTCATGATCACTACAACCCAAACTGCCCCCAACCTTTACTTCCTTAACAAGTCCATCCCTGTTGGTGAGAATAAGGTCCAGTAACACCCCTCCCCACGTCGGTTCCTCCACCACCTGCATCAGAAAGTTGTCTTCAACGCACTGCAAGAACCGTCTGGACCGTGCATGCCTGGCCATGTTGGTCATCCAGCAAATATCTGGATAATTGAAGTCCCCCATAA
>NW_011195752.1:0-581 GCF_000146605.3 Meleagris gallopavo | reverse complement strand
GAGTCCCTGCCCGGCACACAGCCCTGGGCACAGCAGGGACCTGCTCTGCACGACAGCCCTGGGCGCCCGGCTGCAGCCCCGGCTGCACAGCCTGCAGCCAACATGGGACACGCAGCCCTCAGGGCTGTGCTCTGTGCTGCAGCAGGGAAGCCCTCATCCAGAGCAGCTCCTTCTCCGTAACAAAGGCACACAGAGTGCCTCGTCCTCATCTGACATGGGATGTCCCAGCTTAGTGATCCTGCCAGGAAAAGCATCTGCATCGTCAGCCGCCAGAGACTGACGTGCCAAAGGCAGGGAGCGATGCTCCTCCGGTGAGCTCACAGCCCGCTCGCACCCCACACTGCCTTCATCTCTCTCTCCTTTCTCTCCTCTCCCCGTGCCACCTGCAGGCTGTGCCCCCAGCCCTGCTGAGCGGTGCAGAGAAGCTGCTTTTGCCTGGAGTTGTCTCTCCGCAGCACTGCCCACTTCCTTGAGCTCCCTGTGTCCCCCAGAGCCCAGCCCAGCTCAGCAGCAGAGGATGCCATTTCTCTTCCCCACTGCTCTCCCTGGACATCTCCATGAGGCTCCAGGGACAACAGCTC
>NW_011195751.1:0-540 GCF_000146605.3 Meleagris gallopavo | reverse complement strand
ACAAAGGCACACAGAGTGCCTCCGTCCTCATCTGACATGGGATGTCCCAGCTTAGTGATCCTGCCAGGAAAAGCATCTGCATCGTCAGCCACCAGAGACTGACGTGCCAAAGGCAGGGAGCGATGCTCCTCCGGTGAGCTCACAGCCTGCTCGCACCCCACACTGCCTTCATCTCCCTCTCCTTTCTCTCCTCTCCCCGTGCCACCTGCAGGCTGTGCCCCCAGCCCTGCTGAGCGGTGCAGAGAAGCTGCTTTTGCCTGGAGTTGTCTCTCCGCAGCACTGCCCACTTCCTTGAGCTCCCTGTGTCCCCAGAGCCCAGCCCAGCTCAGCAGCAGAGGATGCCATTTCTCTTCCCCACTGCTCTCCCTGGACATCTCCATGAGGCTCCAGGGACAACAGCTCCTGAAAGAAAACAGGGGGAGCATAGCAGAATGTTCTTGGAATTCAGCTGAACTCATTACTGGATGTCCAGTGGGCAGCATCTGATTCCAGAAGCATGCTGGTCCTCCAGAGCGTGTTTGCCAAGGAGAGGTGCAAACG
>NW_011195750.1:0-695 GCF_000146605.3 Meleagris gallopavo | reverse complement strand
AGTCAGACGTGTTTGTGAAATGTGCCGAGTATCAAGATCGGTCGCTTGCTTCGCTGGTGGCCTCAGTTTCCTTTGGTAGCCTCTGCCCGTTACTGGAAACAAGGTTCCTGCCTTCCTCCTGTCTCTTCCAGAAACAAAGGCTTGCATGCAAGAAGTGGGCTGGTAACTAACTGTCAGAAGTGTTCTGCGTTGCTGAAAAGGGGGCTCTCCCTGTTCGTTGCTTCAAATGTACTGTACGTCTGACGTGTGCCTGTCATGTTTGTTTTCTTCTTCCATTCAGAAATCGTTGAAAGGATTCACCTGTGCTAAGCTGTATTTTGAAATAAAAGAATATGAGCTTGCTCAAAGGTAATACGTGTGGATGTCCGTGGTTGACCTGTTCTTGAAAGTGTAACAGAAAAGCTAGTTGAGGTAGAGAAATCAAGGTCACGATGATGCCGTTTTAAGGTAGCAGGAAATGGAAGGATTGGGTGCCACTGAAATCTTTCCAAAAGCAACTGCATTAGTCCTATGGTACCAAAGAAATCATGGAGTGGAAGTGGCTTTTATTTCATCACAGGATGCACCTGTGAGCTGCTGCTTCTTTAATGAACGTCAGTACTTGCTGGCAAAGAAGTCGCATCAGTACGTGTAAAAATACGTTGTTGTCACATTAAGGTCTAGTCAAGTATCTAGAACGAATGCAGCCCTGCTTT
>NW_011195749.1:0-590 GCF_000146605.3 Meleagris gallopavo | reverse complement strand
TTGCTGAAAAGGGGGCTCTCCCTGTTCGTTGCTTCAAATGTACTGTACGTCTGACGTGTGCCTGTCATGTTTGTTTTCTTCTTCCATTCAGAAATCGTTGAAAGGATTCACCTGTGCTAAGCTGTATTTTGAAATAAAAGAATATGAGCTTGCTAAAAGGTAATACGTGTGGATGTCCGTGGTTGACCTGTTCTTGAAAGTGTAACAGAAAAGCTAGTTGAGGTAGAGAAATCAAGGTCACGATGATGCCGTTTTAAGGCTAGCAGGAAATGGAAGGATTGGGTGCCACTGAAATCTTTCCAAAAGCAACTGCATTAGTTATATGGTACCAAAGAAATCATGGAGTCGAAGTGGCTTTTATTTCATCACAGGATGCACCTGTGAGCTGCTGCTTCTTTAATGAACGTCAGTACTTGCTGGCAAAGAAGTCGCATCAGTACGTGTAAAAATAACGTTGTTGTCACATTAAGGTCTAGTCAAGTATCTAGAACGAAATGCAGCCCTGCTTTCCCTTTGACAGATTCAATTCCCTTTAGCTGTAGCTGCAGGGTGCGGGGGGACTTGGAGTGTTGAGGAGTACTGATCTCTGT
>NW_011195748.1:0-2003 GCF_000146605.3 Meleagris gallopavo | reverse complement strand
GCCCAAAGAAGAGGTAGGCTCCCAAACAGGCTTGTGCTGAGTGCTGTCCATGAGTTGGGTATTCTAGTATCACCAGTTTGTGTTTCTAACCGACGTTGTTCAGTCCTGCATGTGAAGCTTTCTTCTTTCTTTCTAGGATTGGCGCCTCCACCACCACATGCTGTAGGCGTTTTGGGCTGCCTGAGTTGCCGCGTTGAACGTGTCCTGTTACTCAGAAAGGCGTGGATGTTACAAGACACGAAGATCTCCTCACTCCTTCAAGATGTGCCCAGTCCTCCACCAGATGCTGTTGGCCTTCTGGGCCCCCCTGAGTTGCTGCATTGGCTGTGCCCTGATCCCTGGAGCGGGTAAGTGACATTGGTGTCCCTACCGGAAGGCCGTCTCTGCTTTCGTTGTCCTGTGCCCAAACGCTTGCAGCGTGGAACTGCGGCCCTCGCGAGCGGTGCCAGGACTTTAGCCAGGCTCTTGGTGGAAGCAGCAGGAAACCGCAGCTGTAGGTGGATGCCAATATCCAACGCTTAGTCTCTGTGCCGAGGTACGTTGATCCCTGACGTGTCCTGTTTAACACGCTCGCTGAGGTGCTCTGGGCTTGGTGTCAGATGTCCCTCGTGCTCACGTTTCTTTCACCGGGTGTTCTTTCTTTCCCCCGTCTTCAGGTCTCCCCAGTACTGACGGGCTCTCAGAGCCATGTGCCGACGTCGTCTTCTTTTCTGTTTGGATTCAACAGTGTTTTCTACCCTTTTGATCTGTTTTGCTTCTCTTTTTTCCAAGTTGCCCGTTGGCGCTTTGTTGGAGTTTCCCGGATCCAAATGCACTCTTCTGACCACGTGTGATGCCAAAAGAAGAGGTAGGCTCCCAAACAGGCTTGTGCTGAGTGCTGTCCATGAGTTGGGTTTTCTCAATTCACCAGAATTCTTTTCCACGTGACGTTGTTCAGTCCTGCATGTGAAGCTTTCTTCTTTCTTTCTTTCTAGGATTGGCGCCTCCACCACCACATGCTGTAGGCGTTTTGGGCTGCCTGAGTTGCCGTGTTGAACGTGTCCTGTTACTCGGAAAGGTGTGGACGTTATTAGACACGAAGATGTCTTCACTCTTTCCAGATGGGCCGAGTCCTCCGCCAGATGCTGTTGGCCTTCTGGGCCCCCTGAGTTGCTGCATTGGCTGTGCCCTGATCCCTGGAGCGGGTAAGTGACATTGGTGTCCCTACCGGAAGGCGGTCTCTGCTTTCGTTGTCCTGTGCCAAACGCTTGCAGCGTGGAACTGCGGCCTCGCGAGCGGTGCCAGGACTTTAGCCAGGCTCTTGGTGGAAGCAGCAGGAAACCGCAGCTGTAGGTGGATGCCAATATCCAACGCTTAGTCTCTGTGCCGAGGTACGTTGATCCCTGACGTGTCCTGTTTAACACGCTCGCTGAGGTGCTCTGGGCTTGGTGTCGGATGTCCCTCGTGCTCACGTTGCTTTCACCGGGTGTTCTTTCTTCCCCCCGTCTTCAGGTCTCCCCAGTGCTGACGGGCTCTCAGAGCCATGTCCCAATGTCGTCTTCTTTTCTGCTTGGTTCAACAGCATTTTCTACCCCCTTGATCGGTTTTTCTTCTGTTTTTTCCATGTTGCCCGTTGGCGCTTTGTTGGAGTTTCCCCGGATCCAAAATGCACTCTTCTGACCACGTGTGATGCCCAAAGAAGAGGTAGGCTCCCAAACAGGCTTGTGCTGAGTGCTGTCCATGAGTTGGGTTTTCTCAATTCACCAGAATTCTTTTCCACGTGACGTTGTTCAGTCCTGCATGTGAAGCTTTCTTCTTTCTTTCTTTCTAGGATTGGCGCCTCCCCCACCACATGCTGTAGGCGTTTTGGGCTGCCTGAGTTGCCGCGTTGAACGTGTCCTGTTACTCAGAAAGGCGTGGACGTTACAAGACACGAAGATGTCTTCACTCCTTCAAGATGGGCCCAGTCCTCCACCAGATGCTGTTGTCCTTGTCGGCCCCCCTGAGTTGTTGCGTTGGCTGTG
>NW_011195747.1:0-913 GCF_000146605.3 Meleagris gallopavo | reverse complement strand
CTGGCCTTTTGGGCAAGTGTGTGAGGAGAGGTCTTTTGGACAGGCTGTCCTTTTGTTGGTTGTTTTTTTTTGCAGGGAAATGCCATTTCAGTTGTTAGTTGCGATGGTTGTTGGTGGTTGTTTGCAAAATATTGGTCATGTAGACAAGCAGTGCTCTCGCACCAAAGAAGTGAGAAATGTCCTGTGCATGCAGTCTTGTCCACGAGCCTTCCACTCAGAGACGTTTAGTGCCTCTAAATGCCTGCAGAAATGGTGGGGGGATAAATGGGAAGAGATGAGGTGCAGTTGTGTGCACGCTGTGTACACGGAGCAGGCGTCACCCACTGAGAGCTCGGAGCCCTGCAGAGCGTCGTGGGTTTGTTTTCCTTCCTTGTAGCAGCGTGGTGCTTTTGTAGGTGCTGTGTGCACTGTTAGTGACTGTGAGCTGTGCTGAGACAACAGGGGTCCAGAGAGAGCCCCGCTGCAGCCTTTTTGTTTGGGCGGTTTTCTTCCCTCTGGGGATTGAAAGGAACTTGTTTTTACTCACAGGTGCAACTTGCTCCTGCTCCAGCCTGTCAAGTGGAGATGATGACTTTCCTCCAACTGGGGCAGGGAGGAAAGTAGCAAAGACATTTGTCTGCCAGCATGAAGTAGCAGGTCCGGAAGGTGGTAACAGGCGTGGCAGGCCAGTTAGCAAGATGTTAGAATCCTAGAATCCCCAAGGTTGGCAAAGACCTACGGGATCATCAGTCCAACCACCCACCTGTCAGCAACAGTTCTCACTAATCCATGTCCCTCAACACAGCGTCTAAACCTTCCCTGAACACCTCCAGGGTGGGCAGTTACAGAGTACAAGAATTTTGGATGCCAACCATCTCCCACCACAGCCATTTCTCACCCCAGTCATTTCCCACCCCAACAATCTCACAGTACA
>NW_011195746.1:0-477 GCF_000146605.3 Meleagris gallopavo | reverse complement strand
ACTCACAGGTGCAACTTGCTACTGCTCCAGCCTGTCAAGTGGAGATGATGACTTTCCTCCAACGGGGGCAGGGAGGAAAGTAGCAAAGACATTTGTCTGCCAGCATGAAGTAGCAGGTCCGGAAGGTGGTAACAGGCGTGGCAGGCCAGTTAGCAAGATGTTAGAATCCTAGAATCCCCAAGGTTGGCAAAGACCTACGGGATCATCAGTCCAACCACCCACCTGTCAGCAACAGTTCTCACTAATCCATGTCCCTCAACACAGCGTCTAAACCTTCCCTGAACACCTCCAGGGTGGGCAGTTACAGAGTACAAGAATTTTGGATGCCAACCATCTCCCACCACAGCCATTTCTCACCCCAGTCATTTCCCACCCCAACAATCTCACAGTACAGCCATTTCGTTTCCCACTCCAAAAAAGATCCCACCTCCCCAAGAATTCCCATTCCCACCCGCAATTCCCACTCCAGCCCTTCCC
>NW_011195745.1:0-422 GCF_000146605.3 Meleagris gallopavo | reverse complement strand
TTATAGCGGGAAACAAGCGGAGCCACTGTGCCTCTTTGTGCTGGTAGCTCTGTAGCTCTGCCACCATCTTGATGCTCGGCTGTTCCTGTGTGTAATGCTCCACACTCGGACCCTGCAGAGCCCAAAGGCCTCCTTGGCTGCTGTCACTCAGCCGGACGCTTCGCAGGGTGCCGTGCCTGCTCAGGTCTGCAGCTGCTTCCTGGTGTCATTTGCAAGGCACTGTAAGTTCACCTGGTTCAAACAGCAGTCAGATAACACAAGAACAAGAAGAGGAAGCATGAAAGCACTCCTTTTACGTCACAGGCTTTAATCTCCTATACACCTTGTTCTGCTGCGGAGAAGAGGTGGAAGCAATTCACTTGCATGACCGAGGTACGCAGCCTGGTTGCACCCCTCCCTAACCTCATTTCAGGGCCGGCTGC
>NW_011195744.1:0-743 GCF_000146605.3 Meleagris gallopavo | reverse complement strand
GCCGTGCCTGCTCAGGTCTGCAGCTGCTTCCAGGTGTCATTTGCAAGGCACTGTAAGTTCACCTGGTTCAAACAGCAGTCAGATAACACAAGAACAAGAAGAGGAAGCATGAAAGCACTCCTTTTACGTCACAGGCTTTAATCTCCTATACACCTTGTTCTGCTGCGGAGAAGAGGTGGAAGCAATTCACTTGCATGACCGAGGTACGCAGCCTGGTTGCACCCCTCCCTAACCTCATTTCAGGGCCAGCTGCCCCTAGGGAGGGAGCTCTGCTTGGAGCTGTGCACCTGTGTGGTGCTTTGTGCGCCCCGTTCCTCAGAATGGGGTAAGCAGTTCTGTGGGGATTTACTAGACTGAGTCCTTTGGCTCACTTGGGTAGCTGTGTCTGCTCTTGTCTTTCACTCCAGACGCCTTTTTGAGTTAAGCTTAAGGGCTTGACTCGAGAAAGCGATCTTGGGCCTGGGCCTCACATCCCTGTCGTTCTGCCTATGATTGCAGTTTGTTTCTTCTGGCATCGGCTCTGCAGGTTGCATCGGAACTAGTTCCCATGCCTGGGCTGGGCAAGAGCTCAAACAATCAAGCGAACATAAAAAAACCAGCAAAGCGGCCTTCTGTGATAATCGTTGAGGGTGAGCACAGGAAGCTTGAGATGGCGTTTCAGATAAGGAGCTATTTCACCTAAGATTGCTCTCTGTCTCAGCCTTCCTTGCCTTGGGTTATGATGGAGTGTGGTCCCTCGGTTT
>NW_011195743.1:0-786 GCF_000146605.3 Meleagris gallopavo | reverse complement strand
ATTTACTAGACTGAGTCCTTTGGCTCACTTGGGTAGCTGTGTCTGCTCTTGTCTTTGACTCCAGACGCCTTTTTGAGTTAAGCTTAAGGGCTTGACTTGAGAAAGCGATCTTGGGCCTGGGCCTCACATCCCTGTCGTTCTGCCTATGATTGCAGTTTGTTTCTTCTGGCATCGGCTCTGCAGGTTGCATCGGAACTAGTTCCCATGCCTGGGCTGGGCAAGAGCTCAAACAATCAAGCGAACATAAAAAAACCAGCAAAGCGGCCTTCTGTGATAATCGTTGAGGGTGAGCACAGGAAGCTTGAGATGGCGTTTCAGATAAGGAGCTATTTCACCTAAGATTGCTCTCTGTCTCAGCCTTCCTTGCCTTGGGTTATGATGGAGTGTGGTCCCTCGGTTTATTTTTCCTTTCCTTTCAGTGTGCTGTTAGTAGACAGAAATGAGAGCGTGGCAGAAACAGCTGAGAATCCAGCACACGGCAACGTGCTCGTGGCGGCCAAATGACTGGAGCTCCAGGGTAGGTTTGTGGGAACGATGAGAGAAGCCGCATTTCTTTGGGCTTGCCCAGGCAGCCCTCAGGGTTTCTCCAGGCCAGGCAGAGCACGTGGCAGCACAGAGCACGTGGCAGCACAGATGACGTCGGCCGGGTTCCTGGAGCCTTTATGCTGTCACAGTGCGTTGCCACGAGGACAGAGGGCCCTGCCCAAGGACGGCTGGCAGCTGGGTCCAGGCACCTCCTGTGTGAGCTGCGCTGCCCGCAGCCGCTCGCCATGCCCTGTGCCTCAG
>NW_011195742.1:0-496 GCF_000146605.3 Meleagris gallopavo | reverse complement strand
CAGCACAACATCCTGGTAAAAATGCTTGTGTGTGCTAAAGCTCTGCCTGGGTCAACAGCCTGGTGGCCTAACCATCTGTAAGAGAGATGTGTGCAGCCAGCCTTGGTCATCAACTGTGGCTCTAGGAGAAGGCCACCCACTTAGTGTATGAAGGCAGAGGATGTAATCTTTCTAGATTTCAGGGAGGCCTTTGATCCTGTCCCTCGTGGCATCCTTCCAGACAAGTCATCCAAAGGTGAGATGGACAGGTGCAGGCTCTAGGGAGTGGCTCAGTGGCAGAGCTCAAGGAGTCCTAGTGAATGGGGCTCCCATTGACTTGGATGCAGGAGAGGCGTGCATCCTCTGCAGGTTTCTTTTCCATAGCTGCTGATATGTAAGTGGGAAGTGCTGGAGGCTCCCTGGAGGGATGAGAGGCCTTAGGGAAGAATCTGGATAGATCAGAGCGTTAGGCAATCAGCAGTGGCATGGAGTTCAGCAGAGGAAACTGCCAGGCACT
>NW_011195741.1:0-504 GCF_000146605.3 Meleagris gallopavo | reverse complement strand
CGGTTGCAAGGACCACAATGCTCATCCAGTTCCAACCCCTGCTATGTGCAGAGTTGTCAACCACCAAACAAACCAGGCTGCCCAGAGCCACATCCAGCCTGGCCTTGAATGCCGCCAGGACGGGGCATCCACAACCTCCTTGGGCAACCTGTTCCAGTGCATGCTAAAGCAGCTCAATGCCCTCAGCTAACCGTGGAAACCTGCCTTTCGAGCGGCTCCCATTCATCATCAGCTGCCATTCTGAACCCCACTTTGCAAAACAGCAAAACTTCTACTGCAAATGGCCACAGTCCCCAAAGCTCTGCCCACTATCCAGGTAGGAGCCTTCTCCCTCCTGTTTTCCATCATAGCCCGTATTTCTGCTCCTAAAAACAGAACTCCTCTTTGACAGCCAAAACACAAACCAATACGTCGCTTCTCACCGCTCCCTCCTGCACCCCAAAAGGAATGGTGACCTGACATCCCCTACAGCACTGCATCCACTCAGAAGGAACATCCAACCTT
>NW_011195740.1:0-972 GCF_000146605.3 Meleagris gallopavo | reverse complement strand
TGAGTGTCGGAAGTGGCCATGACCTTTCTGCTGCTATCAGTTCATTCCGGGGGAATAACTGCAGCTGACTGCAGCGTTGGTTTTGTTGTTCCATCCCCACAAAAGGTATTCTGAGAATCTGTTTTTTTCTGTTCCTATTATTAGTATTACTGCCTTACTAGGATGATGGCTCATTGATGATGTACGTAGATTGCTCTGAAAGGAATGCCTCCTATTATTTCCATAGAAATGACAACAGATACATAGAGTGAATTCTCAGCTACAAAACTCTGTTTTTCAACACGGTTACACCATTAGCTATGCTTTTTTTCCAGTGTTGAACGAGTGCCTGCATGCTGTGCGTGGTTAAAAGAAAAAAACAATCTGGCTGTTTGGGTGGTTTGCTTTTGCATCGCTGTTGCCACTGCTGAAGCCTCACTGCGCTCACATCCACGTGTTGGTCTTCATAAATGCTCTGTTCAGTGCGGAGGAGTTCAGTGACAGCCCTGTGCTCCGTGTGCACCTCCACGTCAGGTGCTGTGCTGTCATCCTGGCCTCTGCTGCCATCTGTCGCCTGGCTACAAAATGAACTGAGCGCTGGCAGGAAGGTTCAACCTCTGCTGTGTCCACCTGTGACGCTGTGGCCAGCATTATAAAATAGGAGGCATTCCTTTTGGATCAGCCCTTGCATAGTTATGAAAAATTAAGGTTTTGTAATGGCTGGCTGAGTAAATTGGTGGCTGCTAGGGAGGGGCACAACTCTAAAATAACAGCAGTTAGACACTGGTAGCTTTCAAGGCCAATTTAAATAACGTGGCTGCATTGGGTTATTTACTTATTTAATGTTATCTTTCATTGTCGTATTTCCTGAAAAGTCTTCAGGTCTGGCATTCTAGGCTTGATTTTGAATCTGCAAACTCTAGTATTCTCGAGCAACTCCATCCTGTGAGTGGATTAGATTTCATACTCCATTGTAAAACTGCTTTTAAGAAT
>NW_011195739.1:0-838 GCF_000146605.3 Meleagris gallopavo | reverse complement strand
AAGATTGTTTCTGCACCATTTAGTTCTATCTGTCTGATGCACACAGGAGCTGAGAGCTGCACTGCTTGAGCTGGTGGGACTTGGTTAAGTGAACTGGGAGGAGCAAGTTCAGAACTTAGTCAGAATGCAGTAGAAAAGGGATAGTCTCACAGGCATTAAGATTCTGGCTTGCTATTTCTGCACTGAATTTGCTTTAATTTGATGTGGCTGTGATCTGAAAAGCGCTTGAAATGCAGCCACTGAGGCATTGTTGTGTAATTGACTTTCACACGTTGTAGATCCTAAAATATCCTGGAATCTGAAACTCAGAACTGGTTGAAGTCTACTGCTTGAATCAGGATCCTAGCATCTGTGCTCAGTGCTCTTTTCCCTGTAATGCTCCACATCACTTCATCTTGGAAATTGTTAAGGAAATGGACGATGCTGTTAGAACATAACTGTTGTTAGAACAAAGTATTTCTGTTTATTAAACATTTTGTAACTCTTGTGAGCAATTTCCCTTCCAGCATTGTCTTGTGCTGAAAATTCTCCAATAATACCATGGTACTAGTTACTGGTTGTAGAAATAACTACACTCTTAATAATTAAACAGTCTTCAGGCAGCTTGCATTTGGGTGTTCTTAATTGTGCAGTATAACTGCAAGTGATTTGTAAACAGAAGATGTTTCCTAGAGAAGCTGAACGTACTAAGTATGCCTTTGGGCTGTATCTACGCAGTCCCAAATACAAAGTGCTCGTGGAACATTTACTGTAACCATAGTTCTGTAACTGCTCTTCCCAGCTGGGGTGTTTGACCTTCCTTTTGGTGAAGTGATGAAACACTGCTGGTCTCTGTTTG
>NW_011195738.1:0-698 GCF_000146605.3 Meleagris gallopavo | reverse complement strand
GAAGCCGCAACACAAGCAGCCAGCACCAGCTTCGGGCCTAAAGCCACAGCCTGAGAGGCCGGTGCCGGCCCTGAAGTCTGAAGCTCCGGCCAGAGAGCCCAGCACCAGCCCTGGGCCATAATGCCACAGCTACAGCCACAGAGGCCAGCACCAGAGCCGGGGCTTAAAGCCACATCTACAGCCAGACGGGCTGGCAGCGGCCGCGGAGCCTAAAGCCAAGTCCTGACAGGCTGGCACCAGCCCCCGGGCCTGAAGCACGGCCAGAGAGGCCGGCACCAGGCCGAGGGCCTACAGACAAAGCCACAGCCGGAGAGGCCGGCGCCGCTGCTGTGGCCTAAAGCCGAAGCCAGAGAAGCCGGCGCTGTCCCCGGGACTTCAATCCGCAGCCCGAAAGGCTGACGCCGGCTGCGGGGCCTAAAGCCGCAGCACCGGAGGCCGGCACCGGCTTCGGGTCTGAAGCACAGCCACAGAGCCCTGCGCCGGCCCCGGGGCCTTGTGCGAACGGACTGTTGTTTCTGCGTCAGATCTTCAAAAGAGCCATTGGTTTGAAGAAGCAGAACATCGTGCATCTGTACTCTGCGACTTATCCTTAGAAAGAGTTGATCTAAGAAGTCAAATACTGTATGTGGTAGCGGCGTGTTTTAGAAACATTACTACTGAATTAGGTGATTCATTCTTTCTCGCAAAACTGTGCCAGT
>NW_011195737.1:0-393 GCF_000146605.3 Meleagris gallopavo | reverse complement strand
CCACCAGGACGCCCAGGTCCCTCTCTGCAGAGCTCCTCTCCAGCAGCTCATCCCCCAGCCTGTATTGGTGCATGCAATTATTCCTCCCTAGGTGTAAGACCCTACACTTGCTTGTGTTGAACCTCGTCCGGTTTCTTACTGCCCAGCTCTCCAGCCTGTCCAGGTCTCGCTGAATGGCAGCACAGCCTTCAGGTGTGTCAGCCAATCCTCCCAACTTCGTATCATCAGCAATCTTGCTGAGGGTGGCCACTATCCCCTCATCAAGGTCATTGATGAAGATCTTGAACAAGACCGGACCCAGCACAGACCCCTGGGGGACACCACTGGTCACAGGTCTCCAGCCAGACTCTGCACCACCAACGACGACCCTCTGCGCTCTGCCAGTCAGCCAGT
>NW_011195736.1:0-454 GCF_000146605.3 Meleagris gallopavo | reverse complement strand
GCATTCCCCCAGCAATCTTTATATGAAGATCTCAGCAGTGAATTATGGCATCGAGTTAATTAAAGGTGATAGAATTTAGTGTATCATCATGTACAAATTAAAAATCTCAGTTGTTCTATTCTTCCAGATAAACATTTTTCACATGTTTTGAACCAGTAAGACAAGGACATCCACGGTTCTAAGGACAATAATAGCATACGTTATTGAGGGATATTTAAAAAGATGTACATGTTATTAAAACTTGTTTAGAACATGCAATTAAACTTAAGTGCTATTTTCTTTTCCACGCAGAACTTAATATTCAGATGAAAAACTAACTACCAAATGGGATTATTATGTTTCTAATATTTCTAATGAATAAACAACTGTCTTCCAAACCACCAACACAGAAGATTGTTTTGATATGTTATTACACCGAGTTACAACATCCCATGAGTTAAAAATACCCCATATG
>NW_011195735.1:0-599 GCF_000146605.3 Meleagris gallopavo | reverse complement strand
CAAATTAAAAATCTCAGTTGTTCTATTCTTCCAGATAAACATTTTTCACATGTTTTGAACCAGTAAGACAAGGACATCCACGGTTCTAAGGACAATAATAGCATACGTTATTGAGGGATATTTAAAAAGATGTACATGTTATTAAAACTTGTTTAGAACATGCAATTAAACTTAAGTGCTATTTTCTTTTCCACGCAGAACTTAATATTCAGATGAAAAACTAACTACCAAATGGGATTATTATGTTTCTAATATTTCTAATGAATAAACAACTGTCTTCCAAACCACCAACACAGAAGATTGTTTTGATATGTTATTACACCGAGTTACAACATCCCATGAGTTAAAAATACCCCATATGTAAGGGAATCTATTCCTTTGCACACAGGAAATAGGCAGCTTTAAAAATTCAAACAACAAAATGTTCCCTCATGGTACAGAAGGCTGGAGAAACCAGCAGACCATCTAGCAAAAAAAAAAAAAAAAAGTGTACTTTACTAAACGTGAACTTGTGGAGGCTTTTCTTCTTAGCATAAAACCAGCCAGCATCCCTTCACCCATCAACTATTTTGAACACACACTGGAAATCAAGGGTTGGC
>NW_011195734.1:0-504 GCF_000146605.3 Meleagris gallopavo | reverse complement strand
ATAGCCCATCCCTCCGTTGTAAACAGGCGGTTAATGAATCCGCCGCCTGTCCTACTGCCTCCAGTGAGTCGGATGGCAGCAGGAGATCATCAATATAGTGATACAAGTTAACATGATCCGGTTTTTTTCCAGTCGGCCAGGTCGCGCGCCACTAGATGATGACAATATGTTGGTGAATGAATGCACGTACCCCTGTGGCAGGACCTGAAAGGTCCACTGCCTGCCTCCCCATGTGAATGCAAATTGATCTTGCGATTCTTCAGGAATTGGGATACTGAAGAACGCATTTGCTAAATGTAGGACACAACGAGAGGTTTTTATCTCCCTACTCAATGTGTCCATTAGGGAAGCAATATTGGGTACGGCTGCATGAATAGGAGGCGTGACCTTCTTTAATTCCCTATAATCTACTGTCATTCTCCATGTGCCATCCAACTTTCGCACTGGCCATATGTGGGAATTGTATGGGCTGTTGTAAGGGCAGGTCTTATAATGCCCACTTTC
>NW_011195733.1:0-613 GCF_000146605.3 Meleagris gallopavo | reverse complement strand
GTCCACCTGTGACGCTGTGGCCAGCATTATAAAATAGGAGGCATTCCTTTTGGATCAGCCCTTGCATAGTTATGAAAAATTAAGGTTTGTAATGGCTGGCTGAGTAAATTGGTGGCTGCTAGAGAGGGGCACAACTCTAAAATAACAGTAGTTAGACACTGGTAGCTTTCAAGGCCAATTTAAATAACGTGGCTGTATTGGGTTATTTATTTATTTAATGTTATCTTTCATTGTCGTATTTCCTGAAAAGTCTTCAGGTCTGGCATTCTAGGCTTGATTTTGAATCTGCAAACTCTAGTATTCTCGAGCAACTCCATCCTGTAAGTGGATTAGATTTCATACTCCATTGTAAAACTGCTTTTAAGAATTGGTATTGCAGAAATGATTCTTGAGGTCCCTTCCAACCCGGGCCATTCTGTGATTCTGTGACTAGGAAAGGCGTTACAACGGAGGTGTGATGGTGGGAGGACTGGCACAGCAGAGAGGTACTATAAAGGAAGGGAAGAAGATTGCTCCCCCATATCAGAAGATTCCAGGTGCAGAGGAAAAAGCATCACCAAGGAGGGACCTCCAGAAGGAGAATCCTTCCCCAGCTGCAGTCAGCCCTTGCATG
>NW_011195732.1:0-491 GCF_000146605.3 Meleagris gallopavo | reverse complement strand
TCTTTCATTGTCGTATTTCCTGAAAAGTCTTCAGGTCTGGCATTCTAGGCTTGATTTTGAATCTGCAAACTCTAGTATTCTCGAGCAACTCCATCCTGTGAGTGGATTAGATTTCATACTCCATTGTAAAACTGCTTTTAAGAATTGGTATTGCAGAAATGATTCTTGAGGTCCCTTCCAACCCGGGCCATTCTGTGATTCTGTGACTAGGAAAGGCGTTACAACGGAGGTGTGATGGTGGGAGGACTGGCACAGCAGAGAGGTACTATAAAGGAAGGGAAGAAGATTGCTCCCCCATATCAGAAGATTCCAGGTGCAGAGGAAAAAGCATCACCAAGGAGGGACCTCCAGAAGGAGATCCTTCCCCAGCTGCAGTCAGCCCTTGCATGAGCTCTGAGAGAGGTGCAGCCAGGCTCCAGCCCTTCCGTCACACAGCTGAATTGCCTTCACCTGTGCTCCCAGGGCTGAGCAGCTCCTTTCTGCAGGTGCTC
>NW_011195731.1:0-664 GCF_000146605.3 Meleagris gallopavo | reverse complement strand
AGCCCTTGCATAGTTATGAAAAATTAAGGTTTGTAATGGCTGGCTGAGTAAATTGGTGGCTGCTAGAGAGGGGCACAACTCTAAAATAACAGCAGGTAGACACTGGTAGCTTTCAAGGCCAATTTAAATAACGTGGCTGCATTGGGGTATTTATTTATTTAATGTTATCTTTCATTGTCGTATTTCCTGAAAAGTCTTCAGGTCTGGCATTCTAGGCTTGATTTTGAATCTGCAAACTCTAGTATCCTCGAGCAACTCCATCCTGTCAGTGGATTAGATTTCATACTCCATTGTAAACTGCTTTTAAGAATTGGTATTGCAGAAATGATTCTTGAGGTCCCTTCCAACCGGGCCATTCTGTGATTCTGTGACTAGGAAAGGCGTTACAACGGAGGTGTGATGGTGGGAGGACTGGCACAGCAGAGAGGTACTATAAAGGAAGGGAAGAAGATTGCTCCCCCATATCAGAAGATTCCAGGTGCAGAGGAAAAAGCATCACCAAGGAGGGACCTCCAGAAGGAGATCCTTCCCCAGCTGCAGTCAGCCCTTGCATGAGCTCTGAGAGAGGTGCAGCCAGGCTCCAGCCCTTCCGTCACACAGCTGAATTGCCTTCACCTGTGCTCCCAGGGCTGAGCAGCTCCTTTCTGCAGGTGCTCCACCAGTG
>NW_011195730.1:8863-9605 GCF_000146605.3 Meleagris gallopavo | reverse complement strand
TCGGAAAGCGTCTTCAGTTTTGCCTTCAACTGCATCCAGCACTGCAAATGCTACATGAGCCTCTTCTTCATAGGCTGCAACCTGAAAGACCTACAACCACAGCAGAAGACAATTCATACCTAACATATAGATGGATACTTAATCAGCTGGGGCATGCCAACATCCAGGAAGTAATCGGGTAGGAGGAGGTTAATGACATTACTCATTTTCCTCTTTTGCAAGAAAGTTGGTGTCAAGGGAGTTCAGTGTTGTCCAAGCAGATAGGACTAAGAACTAAGAAAAGTTCTCAAAAAATACCTTTTCCCCCTTTATCAGATACATTCTGATACTACCAAGTCTCATTGTTAGCACGGTGCAAAAAAAAACCCCAAACCAACAACAACTACAATAAATTAATCAATTAATTAAACAAAAACCCCAATGTAAATGTGTCTTTTATTTTTTCAGCTGGGAACTGTTTTCTTCAGCGTGTCTGGTGTGATGTTTTGGTTCTAGGAGGAAAGCAGTGTTGATAACACACCAGTGCTTATAGTTCCTGCTAAGCATGCTGCACAGGGCCAAGCCATTTTCAGCAAAGGATCCAAGGAGCTGGGAGGGAACAGAATTAGGACAGCTGACTTCAACTGGCCAAAGGGGTGCACTGTGACATCGTGCTTAGCCATCTTCTGGGTGAAACCAGAACCCTAAGCTCGTGTACCGACACATAACCCTCCTTTCTCTAATCCTACATTGATCAATCTGC
>NW_011195730.1:6842-7556 GCF_000146605.3 Meleagris gallopavo | reverse complement strand
TACCTGATGATCAGTGCCCGTAATTTGGATCCTAAGCGGGGTGGCCCATGTTGCCTGCAACATTCTCAGGGCACTGGGTCTGCCATCCCAGGGTCTTTCATTCAGGTCTCGCAAGGTTTCATACAGTCATTTTGTCCACCCCTGCAGGGACTGGGAGTCTGTCTTCAAGGCAGCCTTAAGAATACCGTTATAACGTTCAATGAGGCCTGCCCCTGTCGGATTATACGGCAGGTGGAATCGCCATTCGATGTTATTTTCTTCTGCCCAGGGCAATGTGGTGTGCACGTGTCTGCTGCTACAGATGACCAAAACAGATTAACCTCAAGTTTCTTATTCCTGCAGTGATCAAAGTCATTCACACCAGTCATTAGCCACGCCAGCTGTGTTCTAGAACAAGTGGAGATTGATATCCAATGGCAGCCACCAGGAAGAGAAAATTATTTGTTGAGGTTAAAGACATTCCACTGCTTTGTCTTTATGAAGCATTTCATGTGCATCGAATTTGGCAGCCAGCAGAAGAGAAGGCTCCGGGGAGACCTCCTGAGGGCGGCCTTCAGTATCCCAAGGGGGGCTGCAAAAAGCAAGGGACAGAATCTTTAGATGGGACATAAGGAAGAAGTCTGTTACAATAAGCGTGGCACTGGAACAGGGATACTGAGCGACCCTGGGGCTCTCTGGAGCCCTGAGCACTGGGCGTCAGGGCCTGGGGATGGA
>NW_011195730.1:0-662 GCF_000146605.3 Meleagris gallopavo | reverse complement strand
CCATCTGACTTTTTAAAATTATTTGTTGAGGCCCAGGGTCACTGTGCACGTGGGACACAGGCTGTGGCTGCTGCCCCCAGGGGACCCACATCCCGCCCTGGGCTGCTGACAGCCCTCCTCCTGCCCAAAGTCCTGGGGGCACAAACCCTGCAGGGATGGGGCTTCTCCTTGGCCAGTGACACCTTCTGACATCCTCTGGTGGCCAGTGGAGTCCTCTGAAGACCAGTGAAGACCTGATGATCTCTGACATCCTCCAGTGATCAACAAAGCCCTCAGCAAATCCAGCTCTGTGCGTCTGTGTCCTTGTCCCCGCGCTCAGCAGGCTGCCATTCCTCCCTGGTCAGCAGGGCTGTGTGCCCGTCATTGCCGTGATGAACAAACTGCTGCTTCACAAAGATCTCGGCCTGAGCAGAAATTTCTGCTTTGGAGTCGCGCTGCTACCAAGACAGAAGGCGATAACTGCACGCAGCAGTCTCCTGCTCGTAACATCCTTGCTGCTTCACTCTGGGTGCCGTCACTGAGCAGCATCTCATAGAAGTTCTTCCCTGGGCAGCTGGCTGCCTTAGTTGGAGCCCTGATGGCAATGACGTGATGATGGCAGGCTTAGTTTTGCTGTTTTCTCCTCGTCAGAATCCTCTGACTTTTGAAGGAAGCAGCTTCTT
>NW_011195729.1:0-446 GCF_000146605.3 Meleagris gallopavo | reverse complement strand
GGCAGCTCCTGGCTCAGCTGTGGGATCGGACGAGGAGGGGGAGCAGGAAATGTGAGGGTGGGAGGGCACTGCCAAACACAGCTGGTGCATCTCTGTGCAGTTTTGCCTTCCCGGGAGGAACCCAGAGCTTCCAGTTTGTTTTTGCTCCTGTAGCATCTGTACTGCAGTGTGAGCATAAGGTTCTGCTGCCTTCTTCTTCTTCTGGAAGAGCCTCTCAGCCACAGACATCTGATGCAGGCACCTGTTCTTTTTTTTTTTTTTTAATCAGGACACATTATAGCTGTTGTGGAGCACTGTGGCTCCACAGCTGTACAGCACAGCATCTAAGGGACAGCTTTTATTAGCTGGCAGGTGTCACTGCTTCCTGAGGCACTGTGCAGCCATAAAAGCATCCCAAAGCATCTCTTACTCTTACATCATTGGCCTCATCTCACTGCCATGTTTAA
>NW_011195728.1:0-694 GCF_000146605.3 Meleagris gallopavo | reverse complement strand
CGTGTACTCTGGGGGACCACACAGGGACGTAGGTTCCCGCTCAAAATGTGCTCTCTCCCCTGGGGCATGGCTGTCTCTGGACACTTCACAGCCACCGAGGCCTCTTTTATCCCGGCCCAGCGCCCTTCCTCCTCCCCGGGAACACTGCCCCCAATCCCCGTACAGCAGCACTCTCCTGCACCAATGCCTTTAGTGCTGCCACTGTCCCAAACCCACTGCTACCATACTGACACAGGCTGTAGGAATGATGATTTTATTGATTTTATGACTGCTAGAAAATGATGGTGATGGAGGTGATGATCTGGGAGAGGTTGGTGTCCACCCAGTAGAAGATGTTGTTGTCATCGCAGGTGCCTTCAGCGCCACCTTTGGTCACCATTTGACACACAGGCTGCCAGATGGACAGAAGCGCTTTGTGGAAATCACTCTGTTCCCGTGGAAGCTGAGGCCGTTTGTCCCGTTCCCTGGAAATGACACGGCATGAGCGCAGAGAAAGGGATGCAGGCTCGTTTTGCAGAGCATCACCCTGCAGGGCTCTGATTCTTGCACCGCTTTTCCAGCCTCACAGGACAGCTCGGGGCAGCCCGTGGGGCTCACCACCCCTGCGGCAGGCCCCATTTTGCATGGGAGTCTCGGCTGGGTGTCAGCCCTATGGCCAGACAAGTTGCTGGGGAGAGCTGATGGACCTCTGAAG
>NW_011195727.1:0-987 GCF_000146605.3 Meleagris gallopavo | reverse complement strand
TTAGAATTTAATAATGAATTCAAAGTATAGTCTCAGTTTACTATTAAAATTGGAAGGGGGAAAAAAAAAAATCTCTATACATACATAAGTCTCCAAGTTGCCAGGCATCAGTTTTCAACGGAGAAAAGCCACAGCTGACATTGGAAACAGCACCGGACAAAATTATAAGTCAGGCTCAAAGGCATCTGCAAGCGAGATGGACAACACTGATGCATGTCAGGATCCTCAACGTGAAAACCATTGGCCATTTTGACCTACTTTTCTTCAGAAAGATTGTCATAAAGTCTACTGAGATAGCACAAAAGACAAGACAGACTATTTTAAGTGTGATGCGAGTTTATCACAAAGAGCCAAAGATGTATAATAAAACGGGACACAGACCTTCGCAAGCTCCTTTCCTCAGGTATTCTCTCATATTCATTTTATATCATACCCATTTCATCCAGTATAATAGGCAGATGTAAAGGAGACAGGATCCCAAGTCAACATTTCAATTCAAACATCTGCAAACCTGCAGCAAGACGCAGCATTAACAGATAAACCTCCTACTGAAGTCTTGCCTTCCCCTTTCACCAGATCAGAAATTCTCCCTCTTCCAGTCCTTCTGATAGGGGTGGAAATTGTGGCAACAACCAAGGAAGGTTTCATCCTACTGCACCATTCCTGGACTGTTGAACTGCCCCAGTTTCCAGTGGGACTGAAGGTACAACATCACTCCGGTAAGCGCGAGTTGAATTTTAAAAGTAAGTTGTACAGCACAACTTTCGACGTGCAGAAAGACAAACTTCTATCAGGTCTGTTAGGTTAGCAAAGCTAGCAGAAGTACTCCGTGCGATGCCACAAACAGATCCTGAAAGAAGGAGCCGAGGGGGGAGGAGAAGAAAACATCTGTGAGGGCTCCCAAAGTATCTTCCCTCTAGCTGTTGTACCATCATTCTGTACAGTTCTATCCTTGGCTACTCTCTGCCAAAAGACAGACTCAAAACT
>NW_011195726.1:0-576 GCF_000146605.3 Meleagris gallopavo | reverse complement strand
CCCCAGCCTTGTGATTCTGAACGGCACGATTCACCTGCTTCAACTCTAGCAAGCTGCTGGTGATTGATCTGTCAGTACATCTCAGCAGCATCAACAGCTAGGACCAACCTTTAAAAAAAAAAAGGAAAAGAAACGTGCACATATAATAAGCATGTAATGAATGTACAGGACTGAATCCAGCAGGCAGTTTTAGCAGATGTGGGGAAGAGGAGAGGCTGAACTGTACGCATGTTTTCCTTGAGGCTTTCACACTCTTCCAGATGTTCATTTATCAGAACTACCTCTAAGTAGCCACACCTGGCAGAGCAGAGGGACAAGAAGCTCCAGGTCTTGCTCCACTAGCTCAGAGAAATGCCGTGTCTTTGTGCTACAGCCTAACATCTCACAACCCTTAAACAGGTAAACAAAGATCTCGGGACTGCTCCTGAGTTCATTTACATCCGCCGAAACTCAGAACAGACAGACTGGTATCAAAGCAGCACAAATTAGAGGAGGGAAAAGGGCACAACTCTGGAAGCCTGATGGCTCTTCTCATGCTGCCACCATCAGAGCACATTTCCTCCCTGCTCACTCCAA
>NW_011195725.1:0-595 GCF_000146605.3 Meleagris gallopavo | reverse complement strand
ATTGGCTCTACTGCCTGCAGTGCTGAATCGGCAGCCAATAACTGCTTTTCAATCATACTGTATCTCTCTTCTGCTCCGTAGCCAAACCCGAGACCAGAAACCAATGGGGGTCCAAACAGAACTTGGGCGTTGTTGCCACAGGCCACAACCAAAGCCATCTTGAGTGATGTGAACATCTAACTCGGCTGGCAGGGTAGGATCAAACAGACCCAATGCCTGGGCTTGTTTAACTGCCAGTTTCGCCTGTTGAAAAGCGTCCTGTTCTGTTTCCCCCCAGTCCCAAAGCTGCCCCTTTTTTGTGAGTCTAGACAGTGGTCTTAGCAGCTGCGCTAGGTGAGGTATAAAAGAACGCCGATAACCCAATACACCTAGAAACTTTTGCAGCTGCTTCGATGTTGTAGGGACTGGGAACGCCTGAACCTTATCGATGACAGCACTGGGCAGTACTTTGGTCTTTCCTGACCAAACCACCCCCAGGAATCTTACGGACAGGCCCGGACCTTGCACCTTTTGGGGATTTATAGCCCATCCCCTCCGTTGTAAACAGGCGGTTAATGAATCCGCCGCCTGTCCCACTGCCTCCAGTGAGTCGGAT
>NW_011195724.1:0-721 GCF_000146605.3 Meleagris gallopavo | reverse complement strand
CTAACTCGGCTGGGAGGGTAGGATCAAATAGACCCAATGCCTGGGCTTGTTTAACTGCCAGTTTCGCCTGTTGAAAAGCGTCCTGTTCTGTTTCCCCCCAGTCCCAAAGCTGCCCCTTTTTGTGAGTCTAGACAGTGGTCTTAGCAGCTGCGCTAGGTGAGGTATAAAAGAATGCCGATAACCCAATACACCTGGAAACTTTTGCAGCTGCTTCGATGTTGTAGGGACTGGGAACGCCTGAACCTTATCAATGACAGCACTGGGCAGTACTTTGGTCTTTCCTGACCAAACCACCCCCAGGAATCTTACGGACAGGCCCGGACCTTGCACCTTTTGGGGATTTATAGCCCATCCCCTCCGTTGTAAACAGGCGGTTAATGAATCCGCCGCCTGTCCCACTGCCTCCAGTGAGTCGGATGGCAGCAGGAGATCGTCAATATAGTGATACAAGTTAACATGATCCGGTTTTTTCCAGTCGGCCAGGTCGCGCGCCACTAGATGATGACAATATGTTGGTGAATGAATGCACGTACCCCTGTGGCAGGACCTGAAAGGTCCACTGCCTGCCTCCCCATGTGAATGCAAATTGATCTTGCGATTCTTCAGGAATTGGGATACTGAAGAACGCATTTGCTAAATGTAGGACACAACGAGAGGTTTTTATCTCCCTACTCAATGTGTCCATTAGGGAAGCAATATTGGGTACGGCTGCATGAATAGG
>NW_011195723.1:0-475 GCF_000146605.3 Meleagris gallopavo | reverse complement strand
TCCATGGTATTTCACAAGTCGAGGCAGTCAGGTCAAGTCCCTGGTGAGGAGAAAAAAGGTGACAGCACACCTCTTAGGAAGGATAGAAAGTGTGACGCGGGGAACTACCAGCATGTCAGTCTCACCTCTGTGCTGGTCACGGATCATGGAGCAGATCATCCTGGAAGTGACTCTCAAGCACACATTCCAGTGCGTCACCACCCTGTGCGTGAAAAGCTGCCTCCTAAGAACCAACCTAAACCTCCCCTGTCTCACTTGAAAACCATTTCCCCTTGTCCTATCGCTATCCACCCTCCTAACCAGCCGTTCGCCCCCTCCTGCTTATGCGCTCCCTTTGAGTCTTGGAAGGCTGTCATGAGCTATCTCCAGAGCTTTCTCTTCTCCCACAGAAACAATCCCAGTTCCCTCAACATTTCTTTCTAAGAGAGGTGCTCCAGCCCTCTGATCATCTTCGTGGCCCTTCTCTGGACCTGCT
>NW_011195722.1:0-584 GCF_000146605.3 Meleagris gallopavo | reverse complement strand
GCTTTGAATAGCAGCATGCCTAGGTATGTCTTCTATACCTCTGCTCCTGGCCCCACTGTTGTGGTTTGGTGATTTTTATTCTTGGCAGTATTCCGCATCAGAGCATTGTGTCGACCAGTGGGAGTTAAAGAGTTTATGTTCTGGTCCCGTTTGCTGCCTTTTATGGGCATTTTGTGTGTCTGATGGGAGGGGAGGGGCGGCATCCTCGGAGGACTTTGGCACTCAGAAGCAGTGGGATGGAGCTCTGGAGAGGACCTGAAGTGTCTGCCTTTCGCTCTGGCCCCGGCTCAGCCGTCCCAGCTCACCGAGAAGAAAAGCACGTGCTTCCCTCGCACTATCGTTGTCTGACACGTACTTTGGATACTCTTGTCTGTCTCGTTTTGTTTGACTGGGTTAAATTCAGTAAATTACCGCTCCTCCTCAGATCGCTGCCGTTGTGTTTTCTCTTTGTTAAAACTATCTGCTAGCTCTCTGCCCTTCCCCCTGTCCCAGAGCACGCAGCCCGGGGCCGGCACGGTCGCACGGCAAGCCGTGGGTTACCCCTTTTTTTCTTTTCCCGGGGCCTGTGCCCCCGTGTCACGGGC
>NW_011195721.1:0-574 GCF_000146605.3 Meleagris gallopavo | reverse complement strand
CCACAATTGATGTCACTTGCCCCTGTAAGAGGACGGAAAATGAAACGAATCTCGACTCAGTTAGAAGAGAAGAAAGAAGAGGAGAGAGGTCCAGAGGAGTGGCTCCAAGATCCACAAGAAGCACCCCTAAGTCCAGGGGAGGGGCCCTCAGTAAGACCACGGTCACCGGCGCCAATGAGGGCAACAAGAAGTCCCGAAAGAGTAAGAGGTGAGCAAGATATCGTTACCATTGTTGATCGATCTCTGAAAATGAATGAAATTCGAAGTCTGAGAAAAGACTTTTCACGTCACCCAAATGAGCCTATTGCCACTTGGTTACTTCGATGTTGGGACAATGGGGCCAACAGTGTGTGGCTGGATAGTAGAGAAGCTCGCCAACTGGGTGGCGTTGCTAGGGACTCAGCCATTGACAGAGGTATTAGTACATGCCAGAACCAGGCCTTTACCCTCTGGAAGCGGATGTTGTTAGCTGTAAAAGAAAGATACCCCTTCAAAGATGATCTGATGCCTGAGAAAAAGAAATGGGCTGATATGGAAGAAGGCATCTGTTATTTAAGAGAATATGCTGTGGTGG
>NW_011195720.1:0-523 GCF_000146605.3 Meleagris gallopavo | reverse complement strand
GTGAGCAAGATATCGTTACTATTGTTGATCGATCTCTGAAAATGAATGAAATTCGAAGTCTGAGAAAAGACTTTTCACGTCACCCAAATGAGCCTATTGCCACTTGGTTACTTCGATGTTGGGACAATGGGGCCAACAGTGTGTGGCTGGATAGTAGAGAAGCTCGCCAACTGGGTGGCATTGCCAGGGACTCAGCCATTGACAGAGGTATTAGTACATGCCAGAACCAGGGCCTTTTACCCTCTGGAAGCGGATGTTGTTAGCTGTAAAAGAAAGATACCCCTTCAAAGATGATCTGATGCCTGAGAAAAAGAATGGGCTGATATGGAAGAAGGCATCTGTTATTTAAGAGAATATGCTGTGGTGGAAATGCTACATAGCCCCGATTTCATTCCTGACGAGCCAGACCAAGAGCATGATCCCGAGAGAGTCAGGTGTACACCAAACATGTGGCGTACATTCACAAAGACCGCACCAGAAAGGTACGCCAGCACATTTGCAGCAATGTATGGCAGAGGGGAAA
>NW_011195719.1:0-634 GCF_000146605.3 Meleagris gallopavo | reverse complement strand
AAATGCTACATAGCCCCCGATTTTCATTCCTGACGAGCCAGACCAAGAGCATGATCCCCGAGAGAGTCAGGTGTACACCAAACATGTGGCGTACATTCACAAAGACCGCACCAGAAAGGTACGCCAGCACATTTGCAGCAATGTATGGCAGAGGGAAGAAGACCCCTTATAAGTGAATTGGTTAATAAAATTCAAGACTTTGAGTTACATTTAAGCCCTCTGCGAGCTTGTGTTTCAGCCATTACAAAGGTAGCTGAAAGCTGGACAGAATAGGAAAACAAACAAGAAGATATAATAGACAAACTATCAACCGTGCCTGAAGCTGAATAAATCCATGGAGGTAACGGATACATACAAAGTGGGACCAGAACTCCCCAAAACAGCCTATTGGAGGGGCTGATCAACTTGATTTCCTCCCAGCCGGTGGCATCTAATGTCTCAGCTATCAAAAGAAGACGTTCTCCTGCTCGAACAAGTGACAACAGTAAGACCACATCACGTTTTGCCTTGTGGCATTACCTACGTGACCATGGAGAAGATATGAAGGAGTGGCATAAACAACCTACTCCTGTACTTCAAGCACGGGTAAGAGAGTTACAAGACAATCAACCACCAAGGTGAACTTCTCTAAAAA
>NW_011195718.1:0-716 GCF_000146605.3 Meleagris gallopavo | reverse complement strand
GGTAACGGATACATACAAAGTGGGGACCAGAACTACCCCAAAACAGCCTATTGGAGGGGCTGATCAACTTGATTTCCTCCCAGCCGGTGGCATCTAATGTCTCAGCTATCAAAAGAAGACGTTCTCCTGCTCGAGCAAGTGACAACAGTAAGACCACATCACGTTTTGCCTTGTGGCATTACCTACGTGACCATGGAGAAGATATGAAGGAGTGGCATAAACAACCTACTCCTGTACTTCAAGCACGGGTAAGAGAGTTACAAGACAATCAACCACCAAGGTGAACTTCTCTAAAAAGGTGATTGCTCCAGTTGCTGCAGACAGTGAAGGTAACAAATAGAGGGGCCCTGCCCCAGCCAGGGGGGGAAAGGGATAATAGAGTTTATTGGACTGTGTGGATTAGATGGCCTGGCACATCAGAATCACGAAAATATAAGGCCCTGGTGGATACTGGTGCACAGTGCACTCTAATGCCCTCGAGTCACCAAGGGACAAAATCAATTTATATTCATGGGGTGACTGGAGGTTCCCAAGAGCTGACTATGTTGGAGGCCGAAATCAGCCTCACTGGTAAAGACTGGCAGAAACACCCTATTGTGACTGGCCCAGGGGCTCCATGCATACTTGGTATTGATTACCTCAGAAGGGGATATTTTAAGGATCCCAAAGGGTATCGATGGGCCTTTGGAATAGCTGCTGTAGACACAGAAGGTGTT
>NW_011195717.1:0-695 GCF_000146605.3 Meleagris gallopavo | reverse complement strand
CAATGAAGGTAACAAATAGAGGGCCCTGCCCCAGCCAGGGGGGAAGGGATAATAGAGTTTATTGGACTGTGTGGATTAGATGGCCTGGCACATCAGAATCACGAAAATATAAGGCCCTGGTGGATACTGGTGCACAGTGCACTCTAATGCCCTCGAGTCACCAAGGGACAAAATCAATTTATATTCATGGGGTGACTGGAGGTTCCCAAGAGCTGACTATGTTGAAGGCCGAAATCAGCCTCACTGGTAAAGACTGGCAAAAGCACCCTATTGTGACTGGCCCAGGGGCTCCATGCATACTTGGTATTGATTACCTCAGAAGGGGATATTTTAAGGATCCCAAAGGGTATCGATGGGCCTTTGGAATAGCTGCTGTAGACACAGAAGGTGTTAAGCAGTTGTCTATTTTGCCTGGCCTGTCAGAAGATCCATCTGCCGTGGGGTTGCTACGAGTGAAAGAGCAACAAGTACCGATTGCTACAAAAACGGTGCACAGACGGCAGTACCGCACCAACAGGGATTCCTTGCTCCCCATTCAGAAGCTGATTCACCAACTAGAGAATCAGGGAGTGATTAGCAAGACTCACTCACCTTTTAACAGCCCCATATGGCCAGTGCGTAAAGCCAGTGGAGAATGGAGGCTGACGGTGGACTACCGTGGCCTGAATGAAGTCACACCCCCATTGAGTGCTGCT
>NW_011195716.1:0-532 GCF_000146605.3 Meleagris gallopavo | reverse complement strand
GTGCCACCGCAGCTGGATCCAAAGGACTGCATCTGCCTTGGGGCCGCCCTGGTTTCTCCTCAGAGGCCACCTTCAACCTCCAGGGACAGCACCTGGGCACCTGCACTCTGTACACGTGCATACGAACACACGGCTTGTAACATCTGAGCACCTCCTGCTCCAGAGGGAGCATCCAAGCGCTCCGAGCCATAGCGGAGAAAATGACAGCTGCTAAAACAAGGGCCAATCACCGAGCGCTACGGAAACACGTGGCTTACAAAGGGACACAAAATGGAGGCTCCTCCCTATGGCTTGTGGACTGAAACAAAATGGTGCCTCTGAAGTTTCACAAAATGGCGGCAGCTCACTCTGGAACGCAGACTGAAACAAAATGGCGCCTCCCAGTGTAGCTAGAGGGCAGGGATTTCCTGTCCTGGCCACTCCTCCCATTGGGCAGGCCCCGTAGCGCTGGGACCTCCCCTTCCTTCCCAAAACATTCCCTGCCCTGGCATGCACTCTGCATGCACACCAGCGCCGCCAGCTGGTAGCTGGG
>NW_011195715.1:0-634 GCF_000146605.3 Meleagris gallopavo | reverse complement strand
TCCAGGGACAGCACCTGGGCACCTGCACTCTGTACACGTGCATACGAACACACGGCTTGTAACATCTGAGCACCTCCTGCTCCAGAGGGAGCATCCAAGCGCTCCGAGCCATAGCGGAGAAAATGACAGCTGCTAAAACAAGGGCCAATCACCGAGCGCTACGGAAACACGTGGCTTACAAAGGGACACAAAATGGAGGCTCCTCCCTATGGCTTGTGGACTGAAACAAAATGGTGCCTCTGAAGTTTCACAAAATGGCGGCAGCTCACTCTGGAACGCAGACTGAAACAAAATGGCGCCTCCCAGTGTAGCTAGAGGGCAGGGATTTCCTGTCCTGGCCACTCCTCCCATTGGGCAGGCCCCGTAGCGCTGGGACCTCCCCTTCCTTCCCAAAACATTCCCTGCCCTGGCATGCACTCTGCATGCACACCAGCGCCGCCAGCTGGTAGCTGGGAAGAGCTGCAGGACGGAGGCGCTGCTCGGCACAGCACCAGCAGCAGCAGCTGCACGATCCACACCGCTCGGCGTCTCACCGGCCAAGCGGTAGGGGGTGCTCCGCTGCCCATTGCGTGTAGCCAGGTGTTCCTGAAACTGTGCAGTCAGTGAGCGGGACCACGGCTAGCAGTGAGTTTGG
>NW_011195714.1:0-601 GCF_000146605.3 Meleagris gallopavo | reverse complement strand
TGGCTTGTGGACTGAAACAAAATGGTGCCTCTGAAGTTTCACAAAATGGCGGCAGCTCACTCTGGAACGCAGACTGAAACAAAATGGCGCCTCCCAGTGTAGCTAGAGGGCAGGGATTTCCTGTCCTGGCCACTCCTCCCATTGGGCAGGCCCCGTAGCGCTGGGACCTCCCCTTCCTTCCCAAAAACATTCCCTGCCCTGGCATGCACTCTGCATGCACACCAGCGCCGCCAGCTGGTAGCTGGGAAGAGCTGCAGGACGGAGGCGCTGCTCGGCACAGCACCAGCAGCAGCAGCTGCACGATCCACACCGCTCGGCGTCTCACCGGCCAAGCGGTAGGGGGTGCTCCGCTGCCCATTGCGTGTAGCCAGGTGTTCCTGAAACTGTGCAGTCAGTGAGCGGGACCACGGCTAGCAGTGAGTTTGGGGAGGTGGTTGGTGGCCCCTTTCTGGTTGGCCAGGCGGGCTGCTCCTGTCCTTAACCGGGACGGTGAGAGAACAAGTGACCTGCACACCCTGTCTGCGTTTGTGCCATTTGAACTGCTGTGGCCACTTGTGCCCACGTGCTTCCTTTCCTCGGTGTTACAAGTCACGTACCGGGC
>NW_011195713.1:0-589 GCF_000146605.3 Meleagris gallopavo | reverse complement strand
GCTGGGACCTCCCCTTCCTTCCCAAAACATTCCCTGCCCTGGCATGCACTCTGCATGCACACCAGCGCCGCCAGCTGGTAGCTGGGAAGAGCTGCAGGACGGAGGCGCTGCTCGGCACAGCACCAGCAGCAGCAGCTGCACGATCCACACCGCTCGGCGTCTCACCGGCCAAGCGGTAGGGGGTGCTCCGCTGCCCATTGCGTGTAGCCAGGTGTTCCTGAAACTGTGCAGTCAGTGAGCGGGACCACGGCTAGCAGTGAGTTTGGGGAGGTGGTTGGTGGCCCCCTTTTCTGGTTGGCCAGGCGGGCTGCTCCTGTCCTTAACCGGGACGGTGAGAGAACAAGTGACCTGCACACCCTGTCTGCGTTTGTGCCATTTGAACTGCTGTGGCCACTTGTGCCCACGTGCTTCCTTTCCTCGGTGTTACAAGTCACGTACCGGGCAAGGAAACACAGCCGTTGCAGAAACAAATTCAGCTGGTTGAACACCCCTGTGCTCATCTCGTCCACGGCCTGCGCAGCGATGTCTGTAAGCTAGGCTTCAGCGTGCCTGAAGCACGCTCCGGGAGCCACCTGAGCTTTCGGCACAA
>NW_011195712.1:0-509 GCF_000146605.3 Meleagris gallopavo | reverse complement strand
ATCATCCTATCGCCACCCCAACTGCTGAGTTACTGAGACGTGCAGCTTGTAGTGGAATTCCTAAGTCACAGGCTGAACCAACACGTGAGCACGAGTGCCTGGTGCGAGAGAGAGACAAGGCTGCATTCCTCGGCTCGCCCCCTCGACATCCCTCCCTGCAGCCTCTGTTTTGCCTTTGTTCGTTCTGCACCCTCTTGCCTAGTTCATAATTAAGTGAAATGCCGTTCTGAAACGATTCTAAAGAAACGTGTTCCACACCACTCGTCATCCTCAGCACCACACCTCAACGTTTCCCAAACACCTCCAGGGAATCTGACTCCAGTCCCTCCCTGGGCACTCTGTCCCAGGGCCCAACCACTCCTTTGGAGAAGGTTTTCCTGACATCCAGCCCGAAAGATCTCCTGTTGCTTTCCAGGTTCTTTCACTTCTTCACAAAGCTGTTTCCAAATCTTCATCTGGGAGGCAGCATGTGAACCTCATGGGATTCAACAAGGTCAAGTGTAGGGTGT
>NW_011195711.1:0-798 GCF_000146605.3 Meleagris gallopavo | reverse complement strand
AGACGTGCAGCTTGTAGTGGAATTCCTAAGTCACAGGCTGAACCAACACGTGAGCACGAGTGCCTGGTGCGAGAGAGAGACAAGGCTGCATTCCTCGGCTCGCCCCCTCGACATCCCTCCCTGCAGCCTCTGTTTTGCCTTTGTTCGTTCTGCACCCTCTTGCCTAGTTCATAATTAAGTGAAATGCCGTTCTGAAACGATTCTAAAGAAACGTGTTCCACACCACTCGTCATCCTCAGCACCACACCTCAACGTTTCCCAAACACCTCCAGGGAATCTGACTCCAGTCCCTCCCTGGGCACTCTGTCCCAGGGCCCAACCACTCCTTTGGAGAAGTTTTTCCTGACATCCAGCCCGAAAGATCTCCTGTTGCTTTCCAGGTTCTTTCATTTCTTCACAAAGCTGTTTCCAAATCTTCATCTGGGAGGCAGCATGTGAACCTCATGGGATTCAACAAGGTCAAGTGTAGGGTGTTGCACCTGGGTCGGGGCAATCCCAGATATACGTGCAGACCGGGAGAAGAACTCCTCGAGGGCAGCCCTGCTGAGAAGGACGTAGGCGTCCTGGCGGGCAAAAAGCTTCACCTGAGCCAGCAGTGAGAGCTGGGCTTGTTCAGTCTGGAGAAGAGAATACTCTGGGGACACCTGATGTGGCCTTCCAGGAATTAGATGGGAACTGCTAAGCAGGAGGGAAGTCAGCTTTTAACATGGGGAGAGAGCAACAGAGCAAAGGGGAAGAAGTTTTCAACAAAAAGAGTGGACATTTAGTTCAGGTATCAGAGAGAAATTTTATCAGTGA
>NW_011195710.1:0-694 GCF_000146605.3 Meleagris gallopavo | reverse complement strand
GGACAAACAGCAGCCTCGAGTGCTCAGAACAAATCCCACACGTCCACCAGGCGGAGGGCATCAGGGTCCTCCAGGGCGTCTCCGGCAGCTGCTCGCAGGAGACGTCCCAGGCAGCGAGGAAGGAGCCGCACACGAAGCCGCTCCCCGCTGCAAGCTCGGACCCCGAGTTCCCAGAGCCGGCCAAGAAGACGCTGTGGCAGCCGGCAAACGCCAGCCCCAGGGGAGCAGAGCGGCACCCGCAGATCAACAAGGTCTGCAACATCGAGATCCCCGAGGGCTTCCAGAGTGCCCGGACGCAGGGGACCGTCCAGGCAGCGACGGCGCACCCGCACCCAAAGCCCTCCTGCACAGAGGCGTCGGGCTCAAAATTCCCGAAGCTCACCCCAAAGAGGCAGCAGGAGCCGGGCCCAACAGCGGAGGCCATCGCGGGAATGAAGCTGCTCCCAGGAACAACTTCAGAGGCAAAGTCCCCACAGACAGCCCCCAAGTCTGCGTAGGAGCAGCCGTGCGCCCGTCACAGACTGGGTTGAGAAGACCACAGCGACCATCTAGTTTCAACCCCCCTTGCTATGTGCAGGGTCACACCTCCTTCCCATCTCCCCTGCTTGCTCTGGTCCCAAAAGTCCAACACAATAAAGATCAGAGATCCCCCTCCCTCCACCCCCCCAACAGATTTGTCAGCTTCATCCTTCCC
>NW_011195709.1:0-914 GCF_000146605.3 Meleagris gallopavo | reverse complement strand
AAGCTCACCCCAAAGAGGCAGCAGGAGCCGGGCCCAACAGCGGAGGCCATCGCGGGAATGAAGCTGCTCCCAGGAACAACTTCAGAGGCAAAGTCCCCACAGACAGCCCCCAAGTCTGCGTAGGAGCAGCCGTGCGCCCGTCACAGACTGGGTTGAGAAGACCACAGCGACCATCTAGTTTCAACCTCCCCTGCTATGTGCAGGGTCACACCTCCTTCCCATCTCCCCTGCTTGCTCTGGTCCCAAAAGTCCAACACAATAAAGATCAGAGATCCCCTCCCTCACCCCCCCAACAGATTTGTCAGCTTCATCCTTCCCTGCTTTTGCTGAGGCGGGCACAGGTAGGGACCTTGACAACAGGGTTGTCTTCCTCCATGAAAGCGCTATCCCAGACCTCACTTCACCTGGCCCAGTCCGGGCTGAGCTGGGTTTGGGCCACATCCCCAGCAGGGCACACGGACCACATTCCTCAAGAACCCAGGCCGCACTGGCAGGAGCAGCCCGGTTCTGGGCTTGGTTCTGGGCTTGGGATGCCACCGTGTTCAGGTGCATGTCAGGTCCGGGGCTGCTTCCAGCTGCATCGGAGCTCGGGCTTTGCTCCTGCATCTCAGGTCTGAGGGGGAACGGTTCTGAGCTCAGCCAGGGAAGGGTTAGGGTGGATGCCAGGAGGAAGTGCTTTACAGAGAAAGTGCTGATGTGCTGGAATAGGCTGCCCAAAGAGCTTGTGGATGCTCCATCCCTGGAGATCTTTGCAGCTGATGACAACTCAGCAGGCCCTGCAACCGCTCCAACCCTCCAGCGGAGGCGGCAGTTGCTCCAACTGTCATGACGGAGCCTGCAGTTGCTTCAACCCTGGTGACAGGCCCTGCCGTTGCGACGGGCCCTGTGGTTGCTCCAGCCCTTACGCTGGGTGC
>NW_011195708.1:0-587 GCF_000146605.3 Meleagris gallopavo | reverse complement strand
CCCCCCGGGCCGGCCAGATGGCTTTTAACCTGGCAGGACCTCCCAGGCCGGCCGGGAGTCTTCTGGCCTGGCAGGGCTTCCTCGGCCAGCTGGCCAGCCAGCTACTGGCCGGCAGGGTCTCTGCATGGCTTTTTTCCTGGTAGTTCCCCCTGGTTGGCTGGCTGTTGGCTTGGCTGGGGCTCCCAGGCCGGCCACCTTTCGCCTGGCAGGGCTCCCCTGAACGGCCAGTCGGCTTTCGGCCTGGCCCAACTGGCCGGCCAGGAGGCTTCGGGCCTTGTAAGGGTTCCCCAGCCAGTCGGCCAGCTTTTCCAAAGACTCAAGATCTCCCTCGAGGGCTGAGTGCAGCCGCTCCACGCAGCCCCAAGGCAGAGCATCCAGGCTGCCACATCTGGCTTTGGATCGCTCCAACTTCTCAGGCAGAGGGCGAAGAAGATCAGGCCTGGCAGGGCTCACCCAACCAGCCAGTTTAGGCCCGGCAGGGTCCGCCCCCAGGCCGACTGGTCTTTGATCTTCCTGAGACCTGGTTCTGCTGTGGAGAACAGGTGGAAGCGATTCACTTGTCTGGCTGAGGCCTGGAGCCTGCTTCC
>NW_011195707.1:0-646 GCF_000146605.3 Meleagris gallopavo | reverse complement strand
CTGCCACATCTGGCTTTGGATCGCTCCAACTTCTCAGGCAGAGGGCGAAGAAGATCTGGCCTGGCAGGGCTCACCCAACCAGCCAGTTTAGGCCCGGCAGGGTCCGCCCCCAGGCCGACTGGTCTTTGATCTTCCTGAGACCTGGTTCTGCTGTGGAGAACAGGTGGAAGCGATTCACTTGTCTGGCTGAGGCCTGGAGCCTGCTTCCACCCCTCCTTCACCTCACTTCAGGCCTGGCTGCCCCTGTCAGGGCTCTCTGCATGGAGGCGTGTTCTTTTTGGTGCTCTGTGTGCCCTGATCTTCGGGATGGGTTGAGCACTTTTGTCTCTGCTTTCTGGATTGAGTTCTTTGCCTTTTGGGGGTAACTAGAGACCGTGTCTGTGTTGCCTTTGTATCCAATTGCCGTTTGGGGTAAAGGGTTCTGCTTTGGAGTTTGTGGGCTGGGTCTGAGGAGGCCCCTGAGCGTCTCTGGCTTTGAGCATCAGTCAGTGGCAGTTGTCAGTTGTAGGGTGAGCTGAGTGTTGTGTCAGTGGTGGTACTGAGAGCTGTGTGCATCCCTTGGCGAGGCCAAACAGTGTGGAGGTGCTTCCATCCTTAGTTGTGCAAGGCAGGAGTGAAGCATGTTTCTCAATCTCTGCGGCTGAGA
>NW_011195706.1:0-844 GCF_000146605.3 Meleagris gallopavo | reverse complement strand
GAGCACATAAGAAGGAACGGCAAGTCTAAGAACACTTGTTTCTCTCCCTGGTGTGCAGCAGGCGCTCGCCAGGCAATGCCAAGATGCATCTCTCTCTACCCAGACTGATCAGCAATGGCACTGACCCAGACAGGTGGCCTTGCCCAATCTGCCCCATCCTTTCCTGCACTCTTTGTCCAGGAAGGTCGATTGTTTAAGATGCCAGGAGACCGTTCAGAGGGAAACCAAAGCTACGGCTGCAGTTCACAAGGTGCAAACAGTGCCACTGCAAGCACAAAGCAAGCCAAAGAGGAGCATAAGAGTCTGCTCACTTCCTGTAACCCATTGCCTGCAGACCTCAGCCATGGACTGGACACAGGAGCTGGTCCACCGACCCAGTCCTTGGCTCACTAGCAGTGCCACCTTCCTTTAACTTGGTGAAAATGGGAACAGCACTGTGTCTTTGGGAGACAAAATCCAGGCAGGATGGGGACAATGCTCCTGCATGTTTCTTACGCCAGATCTGGTTCTGTTGCTACTATGACTTTCACGGCCATCTAGATGCCCGTAGCCAGGAAAGAAAGCTTTGAGGGCAGCTTTTCAGTGACACCAGTAGAGACGCAAGGATTCTCTCTGTCCTGAAAAGCAGGAGAGCTCATCTCCAGCTCACTCTGCTGGCTCAAGTCAGGGAACAAAGAGCAATCAGAGCTTCATACTCTACCTCCATCTGTGCCACGTCAGGCTCACGGCTGATCTCGCTGCACGCGACGCCCATCCCAGCAGGCACAACAAGCTGGAACTGAAAAGAAACACACTTGTATTTTCTCTGTTCACACAACCACAGTGTTGAGAGACTTCTGGAGAA
>NW_011195705.1:0-624 GCF_000146605.3 Meleagris gallopavo | reverse complement strand
AGAGAGGGTTTTGCTCTCCACTCTTTTCCTCCGAGCATGCACAAGCGTAGCCATGGAGAACAACACCAAAAAGAATTGCCGCTCGAAATGAAGGCAGAGACGTCGTATTCACAGCTAGGCCTAGTGCATTCTGCATGTACCCGAGGCGAAGTGCAAACCGCTCCTCTCCGACGTGCGGACACGAGACCGCTCGCGCGTCGGAGAAAAGCAGCAGGCACAAGTCGCCCGTTCTCGGCAAGTGAGAAACACGAGAGCGCTGCTGACGGCTGAAAGCGGCACTCGGGGAGAAGCGCGATTTCTCGACCAGCGTCGGCAAACTCTCCGGAGCGGTTCAGCGCGAGTGCCGCTTTCTACGCATGAGAGCGAAGCAGTGCAATTCCGATGCCGAGAACGTGCGAATTCAGCCTCCTGCACTACCTCCGTAGGGAGGTTTTTTCTCCGCAGGCCAGAAGGATCGCCCCCCACTTTCTGTCACGCTCTCTCTCCCTGGGAGCGAAACAATGTCGCTCCCGAACTTCCAACAGCCTTATTAGAGAGGGTTTTGCTCTCCACTCTTTTCCTCCGAGCATGCACAAGCGTAGCCATGGAGAACAACACCAAAAAAGAATTGCCGCTCGAAATGAG
>NW_011195704.1:0-630 GCF_000146605.3 Meleagris gallopavo | reverse complement strand
AGAATTGCCGCTCGAAATGAAGGCAGAGACGTCGTATTCACAGCTAGGCCTAGTGCATTCTGCATGTACCCGAGGCGAAGTGCAAACCGCTCCTCTCCGACGTGCGGACACGAGACCGCTCGCGCGTCGGAGAAAAGCAGCAGGCACAAGTCGCCCGTTCTCGGCAAGTGAGAAACACGAGAGCGCTGCTGACGGCTGAAAGCGGCACTCGGGGAGAAGCGCGATTTCTCGACCAGCGTCGGCAAACTCTCCGGAGCGGTTCAGCGCGAGTGCCGCTTTCTACGCATGAGAGCGAAGCAGTGCAATTCCGATGCCGAGAACGTGCGAATTCAGCCTCCTGCACTACCTCCGTAGGGAGGTTTTTTCTCCGCAGGCCAGAAAGGATCGCCCCCACTTCTGTCACGCTCTCTCTCCCTGGGAGCGAAACAATGTCGCTCCCGAACTTCCAACAGCCTTATTAGAGAGGGTTTTGCTCTCCACTCTTTTCCTCCGAGCATGCCAAAGCGTAGCCATGGAGAACAACACCAAAAAAGAATTGCCGCTCGAAATGAAGGCAGAGACGTCGTATTCACAGCTAGGCCTAGTGCATTCTGCATGTACCCGAGGCGAAGTGCAAACCGCTCCTCTCCG
>NW_011195703.1:0-713 GCF_000146605.3 Meleagris gallopavo | reverse complement strand
CGGCTGAAAGCGGCACTCGGGGAGAAGCGCGATTTCTCGACCAGCGTCGGCAAACTCTCCGGAGCGGTTCAGCGCGAGTGCCGCTTTCTACGCATGAGAGCGAAGCAGTGCAATTCCGATGCCGAGAACGTGCGAATTCAGCCTCCTGCACTACCTCCGTAGGGAGGTTTTTTCTCCGCAGGCCAGAAAGGATCGCTCCCCACTTTCTGTCACGCTCTCTCTCCCTGGGAGCGAAACAATGTCGCTCCCGAACTTCCAACAGCCTTATTAGAGAGGGTTTTGCTCTCCACTCTTTTCCTCCTAGCATGCACAAGCGTAGCCATGGAGAACAACACCAAAAAAGAATTGCCGCTCGAAATGAAGGCAGAGACGTCGTATTCACAGCTAGGCCTAGTGCATTCTGCATGTACCCAAGGCGAAGTGCAAACCGCTCCTCTCCGACGTGCGGACACGAGACCGCTCGCGCGTCGGAGAAAAGCAGCAGGCACAAGTCGCCCGTTCTCGGCAAGTGAGAAACACGAGAGCGCTGCTGACGGCTGAAAGCGGCACTCGGGGAGAAGCGCGATTTCTCGACCAGCGTCGGCAAACTCTCCGGAGCGGTTCAGCGCGAGTGCCGCTTTCTACGCATGAGAGCGAAGCAGTGCAATTCCGATGCCGAGAACGTGCGAATTCAGCCTCCTGCACTACCTCCGTAGGGAGGTTTTTTCTCCGCA
>NW_011195702.1:0-486 GCF_000146605.3 Meleagris gallopavo | reverse complement strand
TTTCTGTCACGCTCTCTCTCCCTGGGAGCGAAACAATGTCGCTCCCGAACTTCCAACAGCCTTATTAGAGAGGGTTTTGCTCTCCACTCTTTTCCTCCGAGCATGCACAAGCGTAGCCATGGAGAACAACACCAAAAAAGAATTGCCGCTCGAAATGAAGGCAGAAACGTCGTATTCACAGCTAGGCCTAGTGCATTCTGCATGTACCCGAGGCGAAGTGCAAACCGCTCCTCTCCGACGTGCGGACGCGAGACCGCTCGCGCGTCGGAGAAAAGCAGCAGGCACAAGTCGCCCGTTCTCGGCAAGTGAGAAACACGAGAGCGCTGCTGACGGCTGAAAGCGGCACTCGGGGAGAAGCGCGATTTCTCGACCAGCGTCGGCAAACTCTCCGGAGCGGTTCAGCGCGAGTGCCGCTTTCTACGCATGAGAGCGAAGCAGTGCAATTCCGATGCCGAGAACGTGCGAATTCAGCCTCCTGCACTACCT
>NW_011195701.1:0-862 GCF_000146605.3 Meleagris gallopavo | reverse complement strand
CAGCCTTATTAGAGTAGGGTTTTGCTCTCCACTCTTTTCCTCCGAGCATGCACAAGACGTAGCCATGGAGAACAACACCAAAAAAGAATTGCCGCTCGAAATGAAGGCAGAGACGTCGTATTCACAGCTAGGCCTAGTGCATTCTGCATGTACCCAAGGCGAAGTGCAAACCGCTCCTCTCCGACGTGCGGACGCGAGACCGCTCGCGCGTCGGAGAAAAGCAGCAGGCACAAGTCGCCCGTTCTCGGCAAGTGAGAAACACGAGAGCGCTGCTGACGGCTGAAAGCGGCACTCGGGGAGAAGCGCGATTTCTCGACCAGCGTCGGCAAACTCTCCGGAGCGGTTCAGCGCGAGTGCCGCTTTCTACGCATGAGAGCGAAGCAGTGCAATTCCGATGCCGAGAACGTGCGAATTCAGCCTCCTGCACTACCTCCGTAGGGAGGTTTTTTCTCCGCAGGCCAGAAAGGATCGCTCCCCACTTTCTGTCACGCTCTCTCTCCCTGGGAGCGAAACAAATGTCGCTCCCCGAACTTCCAACAGCCTTATTAGAGAGGGTTTTGCTCTCCACTCTTTTCCTCCGAGCATGCACAAGCGTAGCCATGGAGAACAACACCAAAAAAGAATTGCCGCTCGAAATGAAGGCAGAGACGTCGTATTCACAGCTAGGCCTAGTGCATTCTGCATGTACCCGAGGCGAAGTGCAAACCGCTCCTCTCCGACGTGCGGACACGAGACCGCTCGCGCGTCGGAGAAAAGCAGCAGGCACAAGTCGCCGTCTCGGCAAGTGAGAAACACGAGAGCGCTGCTGACGGCTGAAAGCGGCACTCGGGGAGAAGCGCGATTTCTCGACCAGCGTCGGCAA
>NW_011195700.1:0-417 GCF_000146605.3 Meleagris gallopavo | reverse complement strand
CGAAGTGCAAACCGCTCCTACTCCGACGTGACGGACACGAGACCGCTCGCGCGTCGGAGAAAAGCAGCAGGCACAAGTCGCCCGTCTCGGCAAGTGAGAAACACGAGAGCGCTGCTGACGGCTGAAAGCGGCACTCGGGGAGAAGCGCGATTTCTCGACCAGCGTCGGCAAACTCTCCGGAGCCGTTCAGCGCGAGTGCCGCTTTCTACGCATGAGAGCGAAGCAGTGCAATTCCGATGCCGAGAACGTGCGAATTCAGCCTCCTGCACTACCTCCGTAGGGAGGTTTTTTCTCCGCAGGCCAGAAAGGATCGCTCCCCACTTTCTGTCACGCTCTCTCTCCCTGGGAGCGAAACAAATGTCGCTCCCCGAACTTCCAACAGCCTTATTAGAGAGGGTTTTTGCTCTCCACTCTTTT
>NW_011195699.1:0-811 GCF_000146605.3 Meleagris gallopavo | reverse complement strand
GATATGCCACCAAAGGAGCTGACCCCCTGGTGGAGAGGCAAGCATGGCTTCCAGGTAGGCACGAGCTTCAGACTTGAGCATGCCACTTCAGTAAAGGCAGAAATCTCACTTAGAGCTGCTCTGCCTGCACAGGATAGCTTCTGCACGTAAAAGGTTTCCCTGTGTCAATGTCAGAGGATCTTGCCTCTGGCTGCAGATCTAGAAAAATTATTATTACCTTTATGCAGGCCATTGTCTGCTGGGTAGTCTTACAGAGCGCCAGGCAAGCATGTTCCAAGGAAAATATTGTGTTGCTTTTGGTTTAACAGTTCAGACGTGGGAAATGCTGCATGCAATAGTTGGCCTCTCTTTCTGTTCTTGTTACAGGTGGGATTTTTCCCTGGCGAGTGTGTGGAACTGATTACTAACAAAGTTCCTGAGGCTCTCGTCAACTCAGTGCCAAAGCCAGGTACGGATGTTACATTTGATGGTGCAGGGAAGCAAAGGGGAGTCTTTTTTGGGGTGTGTTCTGTGTGTAATACCTCCCTTATCCATCCCACATTATCCTCTGTGTTGATGATCCTTCGTGCATACCACGGGGCATATGGCAGCTGTTTTGTAGGCAGCGAGAATGAGGGAGGGCAAAGGCAGTTCTCCTGCAAGTCAGGACGAGGCTGAGAACAGCCAGCATCCCTGGTGGACAGATAGAGGTTTGGCTGTGCTAGTGATCTGCTTGATCAGAACGTGGCTTGTCAAGACGATCCTTAATCCCCAAGTTGAGCAAGTAAGCAAGAGGAGTGCATTAAGCTCCATTGGAACGCGCAGACATGTG
>NW_011195698.1:0-361 GCF_000146605.3 Meleagris gallopavo | reverse complement strand
AGGCAAAATAGACAACTGCTTAACACCTTCTGTGTCTACAGCAGCTATTCCAAGGCCCATCGATACCCTTTGGGATCCTTAAAATATCCCCTTCTGAGGTAATCAATACCAAGTATGCATGGAGCCCCTGGGCCAGTCACAATAGGGTGCTTTTGCCAGTCTTTACCAGTGAGGCTGATTTCGGCCTCCAACATAGTCAGCTCTTGGGAACCTCCAGTCACCCCATGAATATAAATTGATTTTGCCCTTGGTGACTCGAGGGCATTAGAGTGCACTTTGCACCAGTATCCACCAGGGCCTTATATTTTCGTGATTCTGATGTGCCAGGCCATCTAATCCACACAGTCCAATAAACTCTATT
>NW_011195697.1:0-615 GCF_000146605.3 Meleagris gallopavo | reverse complement strand
ACCTTCTGTGTCTACAGCAGCTATTCCAAAGGCCCATCGATACCCTTTGGGATCCTTGAAATATCCCCTTCTGAGGTAATCAATACAAAGTATGCATGGAGCCCCTGGGCCAGTCACAATAGGGTGCTTTTGCCAGTCTTTACCAGTGAGGCTGATTTCGGCCTCCAACATAGTCAGCTCTTGGGAACCTCCAGTCACCCCATGAATATAAATTGATTTTGCCCTTGGTGACTCGAGGGCATTAGAGTGCACTGTGCACCAGTATCCACCAGGGCCTTATATTTTTCGTGATTCTGATGTGCCAGGCCATCTAATCCACACAGTCCAATAAACTCTATTATCCTTCCCCCCGGCTGGGGCAGGGCCCCTCTATTTGTTACCTTCATTGTCTGCAGCAACTGGAGCAATCACCTTTTTGGAGAAGTTCACCTTGGTGGTTGATTTGTCTTGTAACTCTCTTACCTGTGCTTGAAGTACAGGAGTAGGTTGTTTGTGCCACTCCTTCATATCTTCTCCATGGTCACGTAGGTAATGCCACAAGGCAAAACGTGATGTGGTCTTACTGTTGTCACTTGCTCGAGCAGGAGAACGTCTTCTTTTGATAGCTGAGACATT
>NW_011195696.1:0-496 GCF_000146605.3 Meleagris gallopavo | reverse complement strand
GTGGCCTTCTATGATGCTGTCACATGCTGGGTGGATGGGGGAAGAGCGGTAGATGTAATCTACCTTGATTTTAGAAAGGCGTTTGATACTGTCTCCCACGACATCCTTTTAACAAAGCTGAGGAAGTGTGGGATAGACGAGTGGACAGTGAGGTGGGTTGAGAACTGGCTGACTGGCAGAGCGCAGAGGGTCGTCGTTGGTGGTGCAGAGTCTGGCTGGAGACCTGTAACCAGTGGTGTCCCCCAGGGGTCTGTGCTGGGTCCGGTCTTGTTCAACATCTTCATCAATGACCTTGATGAGGGGATAGTGGCCACCCTCAGCAAGTTTGCTGATGATACGAAGTTGGGAGGATTTGGCTGACACGCCTGAAGGCTGTGCTGCCATTCAGCGAGACCTGGACAGGCTGGAGAGCTGGGCAGTAAGAAACCGGATGAGGTTCAACACAAGCAAGTGTAGGGTCTTACACCTAGGGAGGAAGAATTGCATGCACCAATAC
>NW_011195695.1:0-897 GCF_000146605.3 Meleagris gallopavo | reverse complement strand
AAAGGCGTTTGATACTGTCTCCCACGACATCCTTATAACAAAGCTGAGGAAGTGTGGGATAGACGAGTGGACAGTGAGGTGGGTTGAGAACTGGCTGACTGGCAGAGCGCAGAGGGTCGTCGTTGGTGGTGCAGAGTCTGGCTGGAGACCTGTAACCAGTGGTGTCCCCCAGGGGTCTGTGCTGGGTCCGGTCTTGTTCAACATCTTCATCAATGACCTTGATGAGGGGATAGTGGCCACCCTCAGCAAGTTTGCTGATGATACGAAGTTGGGAGGATTTGGCTGACACGCCTGAAGGCTGTGCTGCCATTCAGCGAGACCTGGACAGGCTGGAGAGCTGCGCAGTAAGAAACCGGATGAGGTTCAACAAAAGCAAGTGTAGGGTCTTACACCTAGGGAGGAATAATTGCATGCACCAATACAGGCTGGGGGATGAGCTGCTGGAGAGGAGCTCTGCAGAGAGGGACCTGGGTGGCCTGGTGGACGACAGGTTGGCCATGAGCCAGCAGTGTGCCCTCGTGGCCAAGAAGGCCAATGGCATTCTGGGGGCATTAAGAAGAGCGTGTCCAGCAGGTCGAGGGAGGTGATCCTCCCCTCTACTCTGCCCTGGTAAGGCCTCATCTGGAGTACTGTGTCCAGTTCTGGGCTCCCCAGTCAAAAAGACAGGGATCTCTTGGAAAGAGTCCAGCGGAGGGCCACAAAGATGGTGAAAGGGCCTGGAGCATCTCCCCTATGAAGAAAGGCTAAGTAAACTGGGTCTGTTTCGCCTTGAGAAAAGAAGACTGAGAGGGGACCTGATCCAGGTTTATAAATATCTGAGGTGTGGCGGCCATAGTGGTGAGGCCAGTCTCTTTTCAGTGGTACCTGGAGACAGGACGAGGGGAAACGGGACATAAG
>NW_011195694.1:0-730 GCF_000146605.3 Meleagris gallopavo | reverse complement strand
GGTAGCTCATTGTATGGTGGGGCCTCTTTGCACGTGCTACTTCTTCTCCTGGTGATGTTCCAAACTTTTTGCCTTCAGGCCAGTCCATGATCACCTCTAGGATTCCTGGACGGTTGAGATTCCCCATCCGCGCTCGCTGCGTAATCAGCGCAATCCACTTACTCCAAGTGGCATCAGTAGCATGATGGGTGGAGGGAACCTTTCCTTTAAACATCCAGTTCAGCACTGGCAGCCGAGGTGCCAGAAGGAGCTGCGTTTCAGTACCGATTACTTCAGAAGCAGCCCGAACCCCCTCATATGCGGCTAAGATCTCCTTTTCAGTTGGAGTGTAGCCCTCTTCTGACCCCCTGTAGGCTCGACTCCAGAATCCCAGGGGTCGGCCTCGGGTCTCTCCTGAGGCTCTTTGCCACAAACTCCAAGTGGGACCTTTCTCTCCAGCAGCAGTGTAGAGGATGTTCTTTATACCCTGTCCCATTCGTACTGGCCCTAGGGCCACGGCACGGGCTATTTCCTGTTTAATCTGTTCAAAAGCCTGCTGCTGCTCCGGGCCCCATGTAAACTCATTCTTCATTCGCGTCACATGATAAAGGGGACTTACAATGAGGCTATAGTTTGGAACATGCATTCTCCAAAAAACCCACTACGCCCAGGAACGATTGTGTCTCTTTCTTATTAGTGGGTGGAGACGTGGCACTGATTTTGTCGATCACATCTGTTGGGATGTGACGAC
>NW_011195693.1:0-529 GCF_000146605.3 Meleagris gallopavo | reverse complement strand
GAACCCCCTCATACGCGGCTAAGATCTCCTTTTCAGTTGGAGTGTAGCCCTCTTCTGACCCCCTGTAAGCTCGACTCCAGAATCCCAGGGGTCGGCCTCGGGTCTCTCCTGAGGCTCTCTGCCACAAACTCCAAGTGGGACCTTTCTCTCCAGCAGCAGTGTAGAGGATGTTCTTTATACCCTGTCCCATTCGTACTGGCCCTAGGGCCACGGCACGGGCTATTTCCTGTTTAATCTGTTCAAAAGCCTGCTGCTGCTCCGGGCCCCATGTAAACTCATTCTTCATTCGCGTCACATGATAAAGGGGACTTACAATGAGGCTGTAGTTTGGAACATGCATTCTCCAAAAAACCCACTACGCCCAGGAACGATTGTGTCTCTTTCTTATTAGTGGGTGGAGACATGGCACTGATTTTGTCAATCACATCTGTTGGGATGTGACGACGGCCATCTTGCCACTTTATACCTAGGAACTGAATCTCCTGAGCAGGTCCTTTCACTTTGCTCCGCTTAATAGCAAAAACCCAGC
>NW_011195692.1:0-611 GCF_000146605.3 Meleagris gallopavo | reverse complement strand
TAGCCCTCTTCTGACCCCCTGTAAGCTCGACTCCAGAATCCCAGGGGTCGGCCTCGGGTCTCTCCTGAGGCTCTCTGCCACAAACTCCAAGTGGGACCTTTCTCTCCAGCAGCAGTGTAGAGGATGTTCTTTATACCCTGTCCCATTCGTACTGGCCCTAGGGCCACGGCACGGGCTATTTCCTGTTTAATCTGTTCAAAAGCCTGCTGCTGCTCCGGGCCCCATGTAAACTCATTCTTCATTCGCGTCACATGATAAAGGGGACTTACAATGAGGCTGTAGTTTGGAACATGCATTCTCCAAAAAACCCACTACGCCCAGGAACGATTGTGTCTCTTTCTTATTAGTGGGTGGAGACATGGCACTGATTTTGTCAATCACATCTGTTGGGATGTGACGACGGCCATCTTGCCACTTTATACCTAGGAACTGAATCTCCTGAGCAGGTCCTTTCACTTTGCTCCGCTTAATAGCAAAAACCAGCACACAGAAGAATTTGGATTATTCGCTCTCCTTTCGTGAAGACTTCTTCTGCTGTATCGCCCCACACAACGATATCATCAATGTACTGCAGGTGCTCAGGAGCACTGCCTTGTTCCAATACAGTTTGG
>NW_011195691.1:0-610 GCF_000146605.3 Meleagris gallopavo | reverse complement strand
CTGACTGGCAGAGCGCAGAGGGTCGCCGTTGGTGGTGCAGAGTCTGGCTGGAGACCTGTAACCAGTGGTGTCCCCCAGGGTCTGTGCTGGGTCCGGTCTTGTTCAACATCTTCATCAATGACCTTGATGAGGGGATAGTGGCCACCCTCAGCAAGTTTGCTGATGATACGAAGTTGGGAGGATTGGCTGACATGCCTGAAGGCTGTGCTGCCATTCAGCGAGACCTGGACAGGCTGGAGAGCTGGGCAGTAAGAAACCGGATGAGGTTCAACAAAAGCAAGTGTAGGGTCTTACACCTAGGGAGGAATAATTGCATGCACCAATACAGGCTGGGGGATGAGCTGCTGGAGAGGAGCTCTGCAGAGAGGGACCTGGGCGTCCTGGTGGACGACAGGTTGGCCATGAGCCAGCCAGTGTGCCCTCGTGGCCAAGAAGGCCAATGGCATTCTGGGGTGCATTAAGAAGAGCGTGTCCAGCAGGTCGAGGGAGGTGATCCTCCCCCCTCTACTCTGCCCCTGGTAAGGCCTCATCTGGAGTACTGTGTCCAGTTCTGGGCTCCCCAGTACAAAAAAGACAGGGATCTCTTGGAAAGAGTCCAGCGGAGGGCCAC
>NW_011195690.1:0-531 GCF_000146605.3 Meleagris gallopavo | reverse complement strand
ACGAAAAGATTGGAAGGGAAAACCCTCTAATAAGACACCTGGAAGTTCGAGGAGAGACAGATGTAGTGCTCTCAGGGTAGCACGTGACAGAAAGTGGGGAGTGATCCTTCAGGACTTCGGAGAAATACCCCCCTCTCGCAGGTACTGCAGGAGGCTGAATTCGCACTTGTCGGCATGGGAATCGCACTCCTTCGCTCTCACGCGTTGAAAGCGGCATTCGCGCTGAACCGCTCCGGAGACTTGGCCGTACATGGCCGAGAAATCGCGTTTCTCCCTGAATGCGACTTTCAGCCGTCATCAGCGGTCTCGTATTTGTCGCTTGCCGGAACGGGCCACTTCAGCCGGCTGCTTTTCTCCGATGTGTGAGCGGGCTCCTGTGTGCACATCGGAAAGGAGCGGTTTGCACTTGGCCATGGTTACATGCAGAATGCACTACGCCTACCTCTGAATACTATGTCTCTGCTTTAGTTCGAGCCACAATTCATACTAGTTAATTTTTTCACTGCTACACATCTGCTTTCAGAGAGGAAA
>NW_011195689.1:0-605 GCF_000146605.3 Meleagris gallopavo | reverse complement strand
CGTGAATTCGCACTTGTCGGCATGGGAATCGCACTCCTTCGCTCTCACGCGTAGAAAGCGGCATTCGCGCTGAACCGCTCCGGAGACTTGGCCGTACATGGCCGAGAAATCGCGTTTCTCCCTGAATGCGACTTTCAGCCGTCATCAGCGGTCTCGTATTTGTCGCTTGCCGGGAACGGGCCACTTCAGCCGGCTGCTTTTCTCCGATGTGTGAGCGGGCTCCTGTGTGCACATCGGAAAGGAGCGGTTTGCACTTGGCCATGGTTACATGCAGAATGCACTACGCCTACCTCTGAATACTATGTCTCTGCTTTAGTTCGAGCCACAATTCATACTAGTTAATTTTTTCACTGCTACACATCTGCTTTCAGAGAGGAAAAGAGTGGAAGGGAAAACACGCTCTAAAAAGGCATGTGCAAGTTTGAGGAACGACAACCGTAGTGCTTTCAGGGAGAGCGTTTCAGACAGTGAGGAGTAATCATTTCAGGACAGTGCAGAAAAAACCCCCACTCGCAGGTAGTGCAGGAGGCTGAATTCGCACTTGTCGGCATCGGAATCGCACTCCTTCGCTCTCACGCTCAGAGAGCGGCATTCGCGCTGAACCG
>NW_011195688.1:0-442 GCF_000146605.3 Meleagris gallopavo | reverse complement strand
GAGTGGAAGGGAAAACACGCTCTAAAAAGGCATGTGCAAGTTTGAGGAACGACGAACCGTAGTGCTTTCAGGGAGAGCGTTTCAGACAGTGAGGAGTAATCATTTCAGGACAGTGCAGAAAAAACCCTCACTCGCAGGTAGTGCAGGAGGCTGAATTCGCACTTGTCGGCATCGGAATCGCACTCCTTAGCTCTCACGCTCAGAGAGCGGCATTCGCGCTGAACCGCTCCGGAGATTTGGCAGTAGATGGCCGAGAAATCGCGTTTCTCCACGAACGCCGCTATCAGCCGTCAGCAGCGGTCTCGTGTTTGTCGCTTGCCGGGAACGGGCCACTTCAGCCGGCTGCTTTTCTCCGATGTGTGAGCGGGCTCCTGTGTGCACATCGGAAAGGAGCGGTTTGCACTTAGTTTGCCTACGTGCAGAATGCACTCGACTGCTCCGA
>NW_011195687.1:0-474 GCF_000146605.3 Meleagris gallopavo | reverse complement strand
GGAAAGTCGTGGCTGTCAGGTGAGGACTAGATGACTGGAGGAAGGGTCACATCCCTCCATTTACAAGAGAGGGAGCAAGGAGGATCCGGGGAACTACTGGCCAGTGAGTCTCATCTCTGTGCCTGGGAAAATCATGGAATAGATCCTCCATGTGGAATGAGCGTGTGATCTGAGCCAGTATGGCTTCACCAGGGGAAGGTCATGCTTAAACCAATCTGATGGCCTTCTATGATGGAGTGACAGCATTGGTGGATGAGGGAAAGGCGACCGATGTCATTTACCTGGACTTGAGCAAGGCCTTTGACATGGTCCCCCTCTGCATCCTTATCTCCAAATTGGAGAGATGTGGATTTCATGGGTGGACCACTTGATGGATAAGAAATTGGTTGAAAGGATGCAGACAGAGGGTGGTCATCAGAGGTTCTATGTCCAGGTGGAGGCCGGTAATGAGCGGCATCCCTCAGGGGTCTGTCT
>NW_011195686.1:0-425 GCF_000146605.3 Meleagris gallopavo | reverse complement strand
GCCCAGAACTGGACACAGTACTCCAGATGAGGCCTTACCAGGGCAGAGTAGAGGGGAGGGATCACCTCCCTCGACCTGCTGGCCACGCTCTTTTAATGCACCCCAGAATGCCATTGGCCTTTTTTGGCCACGAGGGCACACTGCTGGCTCATGGCCAACCTGTCGTCCACCAGGACGCCCAGGTCCCTCTCTGCAGAGCTCCTCTCCAGCAGCTCATCCCCCAGCCTGTATTGGTGCATGCAATTATTCCTCCCTAGGTGTAAGACCCTCACTTGCTTTTGTTGAACCTCATCCGGTTTCCTACTGCCCAGCTCTCCAGCCTGTCCAGGTCTCGCTGAATGGCAGCACAGCCTTCAGGCGTGTCAGCCAATATCATCTAATAGTAAAATTAATTATCATTGGTTCAATTAGACCAGTTAACAAAA
>NW_011195685.1:0-510 GCF_000146605.3 Meleagris gallopavo | reverse complement strand
GCTGCCGACGGCGAGCCCCTGGATGCCTGCCCACGGCACGACGACGACGACGAGTGTGCAGAGTGCGGGGACGGCGCAGAGCTCATCTGCTGCCATGGCTGTCCCAGGGCCGTCCACTGCCTGGCAACCCCGCTGCCTCGTGTCCCGAGGTGAGCCCCGCGTCGGGATGGGGCTCCGCCGTGCCTCATGGCCCCGCCGCCCCTCACAGCCGTGCTGGGGTTGTGCAGTGGGACGTGGCAATGCAGCTCGTGTGTGGCCGAGCTGGGCCGGCTGCGGGAGGCAGACACGGCTGCGGAGCAGCTCCCTGCGGTCCCAGACAAGGAGGAGCACGGTGCCCAGCCGGGAGGAAGCCACTGGAGCACCTGTGTCCGCTGTTTCTTCAAGATCTCCGCACCCCAACGCTGCCCCACGCGTGATGGAGACCCCGGGTGAGTCCCCTCCGCCTGCCCCCACGTCACAGCCCAAGCCTCTCCATTCCTTCCTGCCGCTCGGAGCGCTCGCAAATACCTC
>NW_011195684.1:0-592 GCF_000146605.3 Meleagris gallopavo | reverse complement strand
CCATGGCTGTCCCAGGGCCGTCCACTGCCTGGCAACCCCGCTGCCTCGTGTCCCGAGGTGAGCCCCGCGTCGGGATGGGGCTCCGCCGTGCCTCATGGCCCCGCCGCCCCTCACAGCCGTGCTGGGGTTGTGCAGTGGGACGTGGCAATGCAGCTCGTGTGTGGCCGAGCTGGGCCGGCTGCGGGAGGCAGACACGGCTGCGGAGCAGCTCCCTGCGGTCCCAGACAAGGAGGAGCACGGTGCCCAGCCGGGAGGAAGCCACTGGAGCACCTGTGTCCGCTGTTTCTTCAAGATCTCCGCACCCCAACGCTGCCCCACGCGTGATGGAGACCCCCGGGTGAGTCCCCTCCGCCTGCCCCCACGTCACAGCCCAAGCCTCTCCATTCCTTCCTGCCGCTCGGAGCGCTCGCAAATACCTCGTTGGCTTGCAGAGGGCTGTGGCTTTGCGGCTCCTGCGTGAGCACCCCAGAAGCAGGCAGCTGGGAGAGCACCGCAGCTGCTGCAAACCACGTGCTTCAGGCAGCAAAGGTTGGTACAGCCAGGGCCGGAACCGGTGCGCGGAATGCAGGCGGTGCTGGGTGAAGGCGCTTGG
>NW_011195683.1:0-575 GCF_000146605.3 Meleagris gallopavo | reverse complement strand
GCCGTGCCTCATGGCCCCGCCGCCCCTCACAGCCGTGCTGGGGTTGTGCAGTGGGACGTGGCAATGCAGCTCGTGTGTGGCCGAGCTGGGCCGGCTGCGGGAGGCAGACACGGCTGCGGAGCAGCTCCCTGCGGTCCCAGACAAGGAGGAGCACGGTGCCCAGCCGGGAGGAAGCCACTGGAGCACCTGTGTCCGCTGTTTCTTCAAGATCTCCGCACCCCAACGCTGCCCCACGCGTGATGGAGACCCCCGGGTGAGTCCCCTCCGCCTGCCCCCACGTCACAGCCCAAGCCTCTCCATTCCTTCCTGCCGCTCGGAGCGCTCGCAAATACCTCGTTGGCTTGCAGAGGGCTGTGGCTTTGCGGCTCCTGCGTGAGCACCCCAGAAGCAGGCAGCTGGGAGAGCACCGCAGCTGCTGCAAACCACGTGCTTCAGGCAGCAAAGGTTGGTACAGCCAGGGCCGGAACCGGTGCGCGGAATGCAGGCGGTGCTGGGTGAAGGCGCTTGGAGGAACAGCCAGAGAGACAGAGAGACAGGAGAGACAGAGAGACAGAGAGACAGAGAGACAGAGAGAG
>NW_011195682.1:0-633 GCF_000146605.3 Meleagris gallopavo | reverse complement strand
TCCACAGCCATCCTTCTCATGTGAGTCCAGGAAACAAATCCACAGCACAGTCTTTCTGAACTACCATCATATCAGTAACATTTCGGGTGGTAGAAAGGCCCAGCAAATAGTCCATCAGCTACATTCTGGCACATCTCCCATGAAAAACAGCACTATTCAAACACCTGTGTTTCTAGAGATGAAAAACCTACGGTAAGCAGCAACGAGAGGCTCTACTTTTAAATCTTCCAGTACGGGAAGTGTTGATACCCACTTGTCCTGACAACACAAACACGGTCCCAGCTGTCAAAGCCCTTCTGCCATAGCACAAGCAGACTGCACGCACATTAAAGAGCACGCACATCCCCTCCTGAGGTACCGGAGCCCACAGCTCCCCTTCAGAGCTCCATAGCTTACCGGTGTTTCACACTGATGCGGCCTCACTCAAGCTTCGTAGGTGTCAAAGAAGGCCTGCAGAAGGCAAGAGGCGGCAGCCAGAGGACAGTACAGAAGTCCTGATGCCTGTCTTACATCTGTGCCTCTCCTTGGTGTCTGCTCAAGATCTGCCTTCTTCCTCAGCCTCTCCGCAAGGCTGCGCTTCCGTGGAAGGCCTCTGCCATCAGCCTCTTGCACAGAGAAATCTGGAAACATTTG
>NW_011195681.1:0-560 GCF_000146605.3 Meleagris gallopavo | reverse complement strand
CTGAGAGAGATGCCCTCCGAATTGAGAGAGACTCCCTGCAATCCAAACTCAACAGTCTTCAATCTCAACAAGACACCCTCCAATCTGAGCTAGATACTCTCATCATCGAACGAGACAGGCTCCAAGCTGAACTGGAGGATGAGAGCATTGGAACTGACCAACCTGATCAACTACAGGAAGCACCACAATTGATGTCAGTTGCCCCTGTAAGAGGACGGAAAATGAAACGAATCTCGACTCAATTAGAAGAGAAGAAAGAAGAGGACAGAGGTCCAGAGGGGGTGGCTCCAAGATCCACAAGAAGCACCCCTAAGTCCAGGGGAGGGGCCCTCAGTAAGACCACGGTCACCGACGCCAATGAGGGCAACAAGAAGTCCCGAAAGAGTAAGAGGTGAGCAAGATATCGTTACCATTGTTGATCGATCTCTGAAAATGAATGAAATTCGAAGTCTGAGAAAAGACTTTTCATGTCACCCAAATGAGCCTATTGCCACTTGGTTACTTCGATGTTGGGACAATGGGCCAACAGTGTGTGGCTGGATAGTAGAGAAGCTCGCCAA
>NW_011195680.1:0-658 GCF_000146605.3 Meleagris gallopavo | reverse complement strand
CTGCAGAGCGTCGTGGGTTTGTTTCCTTCCTTGTAGCAGCGTGGTGCTTTTGTAGGTGCTGTGTGCACTGTAAGTGACTGTGAGCTGTGCTGAGACAACAGGGGTCCAGAGAGAGCCCCGCTGCAGCCTTTTGTTGGGCGGTTTCTTCCCTCTGGGGATTAAAAGGGACTTGTTTTACTCACAGGTGCAACTTGCTACTGCTCCAGCCTGTCAAGTGGAGATGATGACTTTCCTCCAACTGGGGCAGGGAGGAAAGTAGCAAAGAAGTTTGTCTGCCAGCATGAAGTAGCAGGTCCGGAAGGTGGTAACAGGCGTGGCAGGCCAGTTAGCAAGATGTTAGAATCCTAGAATCCCCAAGGTTGGCAAAGACCTACGGGATCATCAGTCCAACCATCCACCTGTCAGCAACAGTTCTCACCAATCCATGTCCCTCAGCACAGCGTCTAAACCTTCCCTGAACACCTCCAGGGTGGGCAGTGACAGAGTACAAGAATTTTGGATGCCAACCATCTCCCACCACAGCCATTTCTCACCCCAGTCATTTCCCACCCAACAATCTCACAGTACAGCCATTTCATTTCCCACTCCAAGAAGATCCCACCTCCCAAGAACTTCCCCCCCACACCCATTCATCCCCTCCCCAAAAATTCCCTCCTGC
>NW_011195679.1:0-502 GCF_000146605.3 Meleagris gallopavo | reverse complement strand
TTGGCAAAGACCTACGGGATCATCAGTCCAACCATCCACCTGTCAGCAACAGTTCTCACTAATCCATGTCCCTCAGCACAGCGTCTAAACCTTCCCTGAACACTCCAGGGTGGGCAGTGACAGAGTACAAGAATTTTGGATGCCAACCATCTCCCACCACAGCCATTTCTCACCCCAGTCATTTCCCACCCCAACAATCTCACAGTACAGCCATTTCATTTCCCACTCCAAGAAGATCCCACCTCCCAAGAATTCCCCCCCACACCCATTCATCCCCTCCCCAAAAAATTCCCTCCTGCAATTCTCACCCCCAACCATTCCCCCGCCCACCCATTCCCACTCCAGCCCTTCCCACCCCCCACCCATTTCCCACCCCCAACCAACATTTCCCAGCCCAAAGCGTTGACAGTCCAACACTTCTGCGGTCCATCTGCTTCAGAGACCTCACTGCCCCAGTCCAAGAGGCCGTTTTGTGCACAGCCCACCTTTGGAGGGGTAGGGC
>NW_011195678.1:0-614 GCF_000146605.3 Meleagris gallopavo | reverse complement strand
TTCCCTCCTGCAATTCTCACCCCCAACCATTCCCCCGCCCACCCATTCCCACTCCAGCCCTTCCCACCCCCCACCCATTTCCCACCCCCAACCAACATTTCCCAGCCCAAAGCGTTGACAGTCCAACACTTCTGCGGTCCATCTGCTTCAGAGACCTCACTGCCCCAGTCCAAGAGGCCGTTTGTGCACAGCCCACCTTTGGAGGGGTAGGGCTGGGGCCAGTGCTGGTGCCCCTGGAACACTGCCGCTGCACTGCGGGTCTCGTGGGGGCCAGCGAGGAGCCCAGGGCTACGGGGAGCCATATTCATCGCTGCGGCCACGTCTCCTGCTACACCCAGCGGTGCCCATCACAGCCAACAGCGGCCCGAGCGGGAGCGTGCCAGGAAAGCGGCCCGAGTCCTGGTGCTGGCCGCCGTGCTGACACAGGCAGCTTCGCCTAGTGCCGGCGTCTGTGGCCTGGAAGATGGCGGCGGCGCGGCAGCTTCCTCTTTGTGGCTGGGATGCTGCCGGCGTGCTGCCTGTGCCCGGTGGTGCTGCCTTTGGTGGTGGTGCAGGCGGGCGTGGGGCGCTTGGGCGGCTCGGTGCCGTCCCCGTGGTGCTCGTCTGCCAGCCGG
>NW_011195677.1:0-480 GCF_000146605.3 Meleagris gallopavo | reverse complement strand
TGCTGGTGCCCCCTGGAACACTGCCGCTGCACTGCGGGTCTCGTGGGGGCCAGCGAGGAGCCCAGGGCTACGGGGAGCCATATTCATCGCTGCGGCCACGTCTCCTGCTACACCCAGCGGTGCCCATCACAGCCAACAGCGGCCCGAGCCGGAGCGTGCCAGGAAAGCGGCCCGAGTCCTGGTGCTGGCCGCCGTGCTGACACAGGCAGCTTCGCCTAGCGCTGGCGTCTGTGGCCTGGAAGATGGCGGCGGCGTGGCAGCTTCCTCTTTGTGGCTGGGATGCTGCCGGCGTGCTGCCTGTGCCCGGTGGTGCTGCCTTTGGTGGTGGTGCAGGCGGGCGTGGGGCGCTTGGGCGGCTCGGTGCCGTCCCCGTGGTGCTCGTCTGCCAGCCGGCAGGAGATGCATCCGGGCGGCAGTGCCAGGCGGGTGAGAACCACGCGGGGCTGTTTGAGCTGCGCCTCTTCCACGGGCCATCCAGTG
>NW_011195676.1:0-644 GCF_000146605.3 Meleagris gallopavo | reverse complement strand
CTTGCTCGAGCAGGAGAACGTCTTCTTTTGATGGCTGAGACATTAGATGCCACCGGCTGGGAGGAAATCAAGTTGATCAGCCCCTCCAATAGGCTGTTTTGGGAATTCTGGTCCCCATTTGATGTATCCGTTACCTCCATGGATTTATCAGCTTCAGGCACGGTTGATAGTTTGTCTATTATATCTTCTTGTTTGTTTTCCATTCTGTCCAGCTTTTCAGCTACCTTTGTAATGGCTGAAACACAAGCTCGCAGAGGGCTTAAATGTAACTCAAAGTCTTGAAGTTTATTAACCAATTCACTTATAAGGGGTCTTCTTTCCCCTCTGCCATACATTGCTGCGAATGTGCTGGCGTACCTTTCTGGTGCGGTCTTTGTGAATGTACGCCACATGTTTGGTGTACACCTGACTCTCTCGGGATCATGCTCTTGGTCTGGCTCGTCAGGAATGAAATCGGGGCTATGTAGCATTTCCACCACAGCATATTCTCTTAAATAACAGATGCCTTCTTCCATATCAGCCCATTTCTTTTTCTCAGGCATCAGATCATCTTTGAAGGGATATCTTTCTTTTACAGCTAACACATCCGCTTCCAGAGGGTAAAGGCCTGGTTCTGGCATGTACTAATACCTCTGTCAATGGCT
>NW_011195675.1:0-503 GCF_000146605.3 Meleagris gallopavo | reverse complement strand
CTCAGGCATCAGATCATCTTTGAAGGGGTATCTTCTTTTACAGCTAACACATCCGCTTCCAGAGGGTAAAGGCCTGGTTCTGGCATGTACTAATACCTCTGTCAATGGCTGAGTCCCTAGCAATGCCACCCAGTTGGCGAGCTTCTCTACTATCCAGCCACACACTGTTGGCCCCATTGTCCCAACATCGAAGTAACCAAGTGGCAATAGGCTCATTTGGGTGACGTGAAAAGTCTTTTCTCAGACTTCGAATTTCATTCATTTTCAGAGATCGATCAACAATAGTAACGATATCTTGCTCACCTCTTACTCTTTCGGGACTTCTTGTTGCCCTCATTGGCGCCGGTGACCGTGGTCTTACTGAGGGCCCCTCCCCTGGACTTAGGGGTGCTTCTTGTGGATCTTGGAGCCACTCCTCTGGACCTCTCTCCTCTTCTTTCTTCTCTTCTAACTGAGTCGAAATTCGTTTCATTTTCCGTCCTCTTACAGGGGCAAGTGACATC
>NW_011195674.1:0-654 GCF_000146605.3 Meleagris gallopavo | reverse complement strand
ATCGAAGTAACCAAGTGGCAATAGGCTCATTTGGGTGACGTGAAAAGTCTTTTCTCAGACTTCGAATTTCATTCATTTTCAGAGATCGATCAACAATGGTAACGATATCTTGCTCACCTCTTACTCTTTCGGGACTTCTTGTTGCCCTCATTGGCGCCGGTGACCGTGGTCTTACTGAGGGCCCCTCCCCTGGACTTAGGGGTGCTTCTTGTGGATCTTGGAGCCACTCCTCTGGACCTCTCTCCTCTTCTTTCTTCTCTTCTAACTGAGTCGAGATTCGTTTCATTTTCCGTCCTCTTACAGGGGCAAGTGACATCAATTGTGGTGCTTCCTGTAGTTGATCAGGTTGGTCAGTTCCAATGCTCTCATCCTCCAGTTCAGCTCGGAGCCTGTCTCGTTCGATTATGAGAGTATCTAGCTCCAGACTTGGAGGGTGTCTTGTTGAGATTGAAGACTGTTGAGTTTGGATTGCAGGGAGTCTCTCTCAATTCGGAGGGCATCTCTCTCAGATTGGAGGCTGTTTCTCTCGACCAGGAGACTCTCTCGCTCATTTTGCACTGTTTCCCTGAGACTCTCCTTTTCAATTTCACAAACTCTCTCCCTCTCCAGGATAGTATTGAATAAGGCCCGGTAAGCATTAGCCAGGCCCCAAAT
>NW_011195673.1:0-455 GCF_000146605.3 Meleagris gallopavo | reverse complement strand
AAATGAACTCAGCAAAAGCTGGAGAGTGTTGTGCTTTAAATGGACCGTGTAAGTTCCTGGTGAAGTTCAGAGCAAACAGGGGTGCTCTTCGAGTGCTACAAACAAATAGATTGGCTTGGCTGCCTCTTGAGTTGTGCGCACGCTTTCCATTGCGTGAAAACCTCTCCTTTGTTTTGCAGCTTTCTATCAAATACTTGCCTTTGTTAATTCTAGGACAGCCTTCATCAGGCTGGGATTCTAGTGGACTGCCATCTTTGCAGAGATTTTGCTTGTGAGCACATCTGGATGTGGCTGCCTGATAATAAACATTCTGTTACCGCGCAAACATTCTTGTCTTTTCTAGATAGGAAAACATGGGTAATTCCCTGCCTAACTGGGAGAAGTTACTTCTGCTATCTGAGGCTTGGAAGCCCATGCCATGTCAGGCTTGTGCTAGTGTTTTCTAAACCATGTGT
>NW_011195672.1:0-1393 GCF_000146605.3 Meleagris gallopavo | reverse complement strand
AAACATTCTTGTCTTTTCTAGATAGGAAAACATGGGTAATTCCCTGCCTAACTGGGAGAAGTTACTTCTGCTATCTGAGGCTTGGAAGCCCATGCCATGTCAGGCTTGTGCTAGTGTTTTCTAAACCATGTGTACTGTAAGATGCAAGAAATGTAAAGGAAACTTAACAGCCGTTGTTTTCTTTCAGCGTTTGGAAGAGGCTGGGCTTGAGGTCCAAACTCTTGCAAGGGAGTCCTTAGGGGTTATGGAAAGGCAGCATAGGATCTGCACAGGAGAGTATAATTTCTCCTGGGTTGGTCCAGCATGTGGTGTGATCTCTGGGAACTAAGCAGCACAAGGAATGTTGCTGCTGTCCCAGTGCATCAGCTGCACTGCCTTGAACTTAATTTGCTATAGGTGCCCCATCCCTGCAGGTGCGCTCGACTCAGCTCCCATTGCAGTGAAGGGAGACAAAGGGAGGGATGTGGCTGATGAACTCAAACGAACGCTAAACATTTAATCGTTTACCATTCAGAGCAACAAACAGAGAAATGACCGCATTCCCAACCAGCTCCCAGCCTAACAGTCATTCCCCTCTCACGGCTTCCCTCCTCGGGGCCAACACGAAGCGGCTCCACGTCGGCTTCACGCAGCTGCGGGAGCTCCGCACGGGCACAGACAAAATTTAAGAGTCCTCCATGTAGAGAGAACTTTGTCTCTTTTAATTGGGGATTTTGGGGATTTAGGACAAATCTGAAGAACAGGAGAAGGGGAATGGGAATGGGGACATCATCCTCCAAGGGAGAAGCAGGACAGCGCAGGCAGTGGATTCCCCAAGGTGGTTGTGCATAAATAAAGGGCAACCGTTGGCTTCTCAGTTCCCTGCTCACACACACTCACACAGGGTGAGCTGCACCCCGCAGCTGTCAGGGCCGGGCAATTAAGAACAGCACCTCACAGATCACCTGGGAGACCAAGGAATCCACCGCGGGCGACACGGAGATGTCCAACAGCCGCGACTCGTGCAGCGTGAACTGCGAGCGGCTCTCGTCCACCTCAGCCAGGGCGAGCAGCGCCCGAGCAGCTCGGCGCATCATGTCCACGCTCGCCGGCTCGCAGGGCGCGTTCTGCTCGTGCACCAGGCCGGCCTGGCTCTGCTGGCACCGCGCGGCGGCCAGGCTGTCCTCCAAGAAGCCCAGCAAGTCGCCAATGCTCCTCTCCTGCAAAGCAATCGCTCTCGCTGCCAGGCTGTGTCCCTGTGCCAAGCTGGCCAGCAGGACCACGGCCATCTCTCGGCACACCGCGCTCTTTCTGTCGCGGAGGAAACGCAGCAGGGTGCTGTACAGCGTCTCCAAGCGGCTGATGGGGGGAGCCGCGAGAATCAAATCCACGTTGGCGTCCCGGGTGCTGAGTT
>NW_011195671.1:0-585 GCF_000146605.3 Meleagris gallopavo | reverse complement strand
ATAACTTAATCCCATAAGAAAAATCAGCAAGGCAGTGAGAATGAGACTGCTGGAGAAACTAATACTGGTGTCAGAACATGGACAAAAGTGTTATGCTAGGGAGAAAAATGGATTCATTACCATACTGTGGAGTATTTACCAGAGGTGACTTACTGAAGTGTCACCTTTTGAGAGATGGTAAACTTGCAGGGTGGAATGCAGTGAATAATCTGTGGTGTGAAAGTTCCCTATGAAACGTGACCTGCGGCCTCAGCTGTCAGTAAACAACAGGGGAGCTTGGTGTGCTGAGTCTGAGTAAAAAGCAGCATAGAATGGAATGGAGAGGGGGCTCTGTGGCCAGGGTCTGTGATAATGCCAGAGGGCTGTGGGCTTGGCGATGTTATGGCACTGATCATCTCCTTGCTGTTGCCCTGGGCCAGCTGTTTTCCACCTTGCTGTCGAGAACATGCTCTCTGACTAACTTGACAAAGCCAAGGTATGTTTGACTGGAGTGCTGGGATTCTACCTAGCAGTAAGAAAATAGTTACAAACGGCCTCAGGGAGGAGGAATGGCAGGGAGGACGTTGCTGTTAACTTCTGGACCAG
>NW_011195670.1:0-436 GCF_000146605.3 Meleagris gallopavo | reverse complement strand
AATCTCACAGCTCAGTGCTAGGGTTGCTGACAGTGAGAAGGAGAGACGCACCGTTGAGAAATGCACCTTGTGACTCCAATGACTGCACGTGACAGAAATGAATGCTGGTGAGAGGTCAGGCTGTTTGTAGAGAAGAATCACGCTGCTTTGTGTTTGGCACTTCTGTTTGCCTCACTTGTTTCCATCAAAACTTTACATCCTCACTTAAAATACAAATCTCTCCCAGCTTACCGGATTCTGTGGCCATCTGATGTAAGGCATCAAGAGCACCGGAACGCTGTTGCTTGTTGGATGCATTGAGGTGTCGTAACAAGATGGGCACGCACTGGTATCTCAAAAATAAGGCCTTTCCTTCCCCAGTCCTCAAGTCCCTAGTAAGGGAACGAAATGCCTGCTCCAGGTAATCCACTGAAAGAGAGCAGAAAGCAAGCCATAC
>NW_011195669.1:0-724 GCF_000146605.3 Meleagris gallopavo | reverse complement strand
CCAGGTAATCCACTGAAAGAGAGCAGAAAGCAAGCCATACAATTTCTACAGTCCCAGTTCTGTTAAGCAATATGTGAATATTTATCCTCAGAATTACTTAAACAAGTATATGCTACTAAAAAAGTCAAATGGCTGAATGAGGATTAACGTTTCTAACTTTAAAGACATCCTCTGCCTCATTTTCTTCCTTTAAAAATGTTGGGAGTGGACAAAAAGACCAGCTACAACTTGGACACCAAAGAAACACAAAACCTTTCCAGTATCTTCCTTAAGAAAGAAAAGAAGCTGGAAACTGGACAGCTTCAGACCACGTAGGCTTCAACATCTGGGAAGCCTCTACTGAAGGAGTAAAGGGCTCGTTCATCTGAAGGAGAGCCGTGACTTCAGGACACAGCTACTGCCATTCCTTTCCATCCAGTGCTGTAGTTTAACTTCCACTGCATCTGTTTCATGCAGCCGCCCATTCGTTCTGCAGTGCACTGAATGATGCAAGGAATTTAGAGCAAGGGAAACAGTCCAATCTTCTTCATTTCCTGACGTGAAATCTTTCTCAGCATCTTGGAATAGCACTGATCACCTGGTAAAGCACGAAGGAAAAAGCTTCTCCGGTGGCAAAGGTTTAATTACCAAAAAGTTTAATTGCAGTGCCACCTGCTGAGAGCGACACCTCGAGGAAGCAGGATCTGTGTTGAAGCCAAATGTGCTCCTGCACCCCTGGTTTTCT
>NW_011195668.1:0-807 GCF_000146605.3 Meleagris gallopavo | reverse complement strand
CTCAGTATCTTGGAGTAGCACTGATCACCTGGTAAAGTACGAAGGAAAAGCTTCTCCGGTGGCAAAGGTTTAATTACCAAAAGTTTAATTGCAGTGCCACCTGCTGAGAGCGACACCTCGAGGAAGCAGGATCTGTGTTGAAGCCAAATGTGCTCCTGCACCCCTGGTTTTCTCAGACGTACCCACGAACACCATCCATCTCTATCATCCATCTGTCCATGGGTCTATAACGGCACACGTAGAACATTTATAGCTAACTATACCAGAAAAGAAATGCTTGGCACTGCAGCTGACCAGCCCTTCAAGGGACAGGTGAAAAATCTACCAGCTTCAAGAGCACGGTGACATTCTAGAACCAGGGGAAATTTGCTGCTTATTTCACTTGACAGAAGAGGAAGTGCTGTGTCATTACGTGCAGCAAAGAAAGCTAGCAGGAAAGTGAAGGGATCAAAAACCAATCACAGAGTCCTAATGAAAAGATCCAGTACCACCCAGAGCTTACCTCGTGTCTCGACTGCAAGCAGAACCACAGTTGACAGAAACCTCATAGGCATAAAGGGACTTGTAAAGAAGAGTGCTGATGTTGGTTCGCTCTTTGCACCGCGGCTGGCAGAACTGTGCACATCTCCATTCCTCCTGATGCCTGTGCAAATATCTTCAGCCAGTCCCGACATCGTTTCTGCCACTGCTGGGTCCTGTATCAAACAGGTGCACGCTGAGTGTAAGCATGCAAGCACACCAAGCTCCCATCTGCTCTGCTCCCCTGAGGATTACGTGTGAAACAGCAAACGGTTCGGTCGTGTCTCA
>NW_011195667.1:0-772 GCF_000146605.3 Meleagris gallopavo | reverse complement strand
TTTTTCTCTCAGGCACTGCAATGGCTGCCCAGGGAGGCGGTGGAGTCGCCGTCCCTGGCAGCGTTCGAGAGGCGTCTGGATGAGGAGCTGCGAGATCTGGTTTAGTGCTTGTGGTAGCAGCGGTGATGGGAGGGCGGTTGGACTGGATGATCTTGCAGGTCCTTTCCAACCTTGTGATTCTATGATTCTATGGTTGTATGTCACGGGGGCACTGGGCAGGACTGGTGGCCCTGGGAAGCAGGGAAGCTGCTCTGGTGGGAGGCTGTACTGCGGTCATCTCCGGAGGCCCCTTCCAGCCCCTGTCCTTTGTGACAGGCGGATGTGTGAAGGGACACAGGCAGCAGGTGGAAGTTTGGTGGCCTTCCAGAGTCAAAGCACGGCAGCCCTGCGATGCCACTGGGAGTTTGAGTGTCGTCAGCCACGTCCCTCCCTTTGTCTCCATTCACTGCAGTGGGACCTGGGCACCCACGGGCTCTCTGGGCAGCACGCCCGGCCCTCAGCTGCCTCCGTGATGAAGTTCCCTGACATCTAATCCCAGTCGCCCCCCTTGGCGTTAAAACCATTCCCCTTTGTCCCATCACCATCTCGACACGTAAAAAGCTCATTTTCATCACGTTTATCATCTCCACCGAAACAATGGAAGGCCACAACGAGCAGCCACAGCAAGTGTTGGTGACGGGGCAGGCACAGAGCAATGCCTGTGACAGTGTCACAGAGAGTTCTTGTGAGCTCAGGGCAGAGGGGCTGACCCCAGCGCTCACGGAACCCCCCG
>NW_011195666.1:0-698 GCF_000146605.3 Meleagris gallopavo | reverse complement strand
GAGGGGCTGCAGCGAGCCAAGAGCTGCAGCTCCTCCAGCTCCTGCTCGCCGCTGCTGCCAATGCCCCCGTCGCCTCGTTTTGTGCCTGGGGAAGGCGATGGACACGCACTGAGCATCGGGTGTGTTGGCGTGGGGGCACTGGGCAGGACTGGTGGCCCTGGGAAGCAGGGAAGCTGCTCTGGGGGGAGGCTGTACTGCAGCCATCTCCAGAGGCCCCTTCCAGCCCCTGTCCTTTGTGACAGGCGGATGTGTGAAGGGACACAGGCAGCAGGTGGAAGTTTGGTGGCCTTCCAGAGTCAAAGCACGGCAGCCCTGCGATGCCACTGGGAGTTTGAGTGTCGTCAGCCACGTCCCTCCCTTTGTCTCCATTCACTGCAGTGGGACCTGGGCACCCACGGGCTCTCTGGGCAGCAGCGCCCGGCCCTCAGCTGCCTCCGTGATGAAGTTCCCTGACATCTAATCCCAGTCGCCCCCCTTGGCGTTAAAACCATTCCCCTTTGTCCCATCACCATCTCGACACGTAAAAAGCTCATTTTCATCACGTTTATCATCTCCACCGAAACAATGGAAGGCCGCAACGAGCAGCCACAGCAAGTGTTGGTGACGGGGCAGGCACAGAGCAATGCCTGTGACAGTGTCACAGAGAGTTCTTGTGAGCTCAGGGCAGAGGGGCTGACCCCAGCGCTCACGGAACCCCC
>NW_011195665.1:0-962 GCF_000146605.3 Meleagris gallopavo | reverse complement strand
GTCCACATTATGGAAATGTTTGAAGAGAGGATCATTCCGTTCAGGAATATTTTTCTTCTTTTTGATTGTTTCCAAACTAATCAAAACTTTCTTCCAGTAATAGATACGTTGCCCAGTGCATTCCCTCTGGTCACAGAAAAATTTCAGGCTAGCACCCTGTTGAGGAAAAGAAATAGAAGCTACCTCAACAAATTCAAATCAAGTCTTACTAACACTTATTCTTCCCTGGTTTAGTTGTTTTCTTGAAAAATTCAAGAAGTGTTCTCTCACACTTGTGATAAATTTCAGGAGGTCTCTCTCTAGAGTTATCCGAAGTAACATGAAGAGAGAAAACAACACTGCAGTTCAATCTCATGTTAAGAGGTAGTGAGGGAGAGTGTAGCTGATAGCTTGACTAGAGAAACCGACTTACCTGACAGAGCTCACGGCAGCTCTCAATAGTACCTTCTCACCTGATTTTGTTTACTTTGTGCGTTCAGTTACACAAGGAGAGAAAAAACAGACTGTACATATTGAACAATAATCTCAGCTTACTGTATGTTGCAGGCTTCTTGCCCAGTGTATAATTAAGGCAGGCTGAAGGCCGTGCTTCTCCAGCGCTCGCAGAGTACTTAATCCATGCTGGACAAGAAACTGCAGTTTTGTCACTGATTCTGGCCTGAGTATCAGAAGAAACAGCCCTCAGTTAGTATTTTCTCTTTGTCTTCTATTCACACGTCACCCGTTTGATGAAAACAAGTAACCAGTAGGTTCTAACCTAGCTCACTTCACCTGTGCTCCGTGGCTGACTCACTGCTCGCCTCAGGTGATCAATCAGAGGCTCAGGCCGTGACTCAGCAGCCCCATACGCTCCACCCCTTCACGGCGTGAACCAAAGATCAGGTTGACTAAAGGGTGAGCTTTTCCCAATACAGAGATCCACTATATCGCGACGCTTATACAATTTCATCGCGACGCATGTT
>NW_011195664.1:0-604 GCF_000146605.3 Meleagris gallopavo | reverse complement strand
TATAGCAGTGTTGAAGGGATGTGTTGGCCTAGTGACTGATACATTTTTAACTCTTCAGTTAGAGTTTTAACTGCCTCTCTATGTTCTAATTTCCACTCCATGGCTTGCCTTTCCGTAGGAGTGAGTATAATAGACAGTAAATGATAGAAAATCCAGGTACGTTTCCTCTAATACCCTAAAGTTCCCATTAACTGTTGTAATTCCTTCCTTGATTGAGCTCTACAATTTTCCATAAAGTATCTGGAGGAATCACTGCATTAGTATTAACCAAATGTCTAAAATTTTTACTTCTTTACTTGGTCCCTTACATTTTTCCAGGTAGAATCTCAATTCCTGCTTTGTCTAGTGTTTGCCATACTACTGCGGCCACTTCGAAGTCCCTTCTGTTTGAATATCATCTATATATCATTCTGAGGAAGTGAGATTGTCTATAAAAGTTCAGTGAGTCCAGCATGAGCAATTGTGGGAGAATGTTTATACCCCTGTGTGAGTCTGTTAAAGATACATTGTATTCCCTCCCAAGTGAAAGCAAACTTTTATTAATCTTCTTCCTGCAAAGGAACTGTGAAGAACATATTCTTTACATCTAAAACTGTCATCCGTG
>NW_011195663.1:0-921 GCF_000146605.3 Meleagris gallopavo | reverse complement strand
TAATAGACAGTAAATGATAGAAAATCCAGGTACGTTTCCTCTAATACCCTAAAGTTCCCATTAACTGTTGTAATTCCTTCCTTGATTGAGCTCTACAATTTTCCATAAAGTATCTGGAGGAATCACTGCATTAGTATTAACCAAATGTCTAAAATTTTTACTTCTTTACTTGGTCCCTTACATTTTCCAGGTAGAATCTCAATTCCTGCTTTGTCTAGTGTTTGCCATACTACTGCTGCCACTTCGAAGTCCCTTCTGTTTGAATATCATCTATATATCATTCTGAGGAAGTGAGATTGTCTATAAAAGTTCAGTGAGTCCAGCATGAGCAATTGTGGGAGAATGTTTATACCCCTGTGTGAGTCTGTTAAAGATACATTGTATTCCCTCCCAAGTGAAAGCAAACTTTTATTAATCTTCTTCCTGCAAAGGAACTGTGAAGAACATATTCTTTACATCTAAAACTGTCATCCGTGTCTGTGTGGCTGGTTGCAAAGTAGCTGTGAAGTTGGCAGCAGCTAGGAGGGTTGTATTAGCATTTAGGTGCCAATAATTGATTGTTAATTGCCACCTCCCATATGCTTTCTGGACTGGCCAGACAGGTGAGTTATATGGGGAGCAAGTTCTGGAGGTAATTTGTCTTTTCTTCCAATCTGCTTTAACTTCAGAAACTGGATAAGGATAGTTGAGGCTCCTCTAATTAGTGATTTAAGCACTGTTAAATCTAATGGAACAGATAATGGCACATCATGGGTCCCTCCTTCCTGTAATGCTTGTTTGCAAGTTACTTTTGTGAAGACTGTGAGGAGCTCACTTAGAGATTTAATGGGAATTACAAGGGGTTCACTTCACTCCATGGGTCCTATTCCCCCAGCCCTATAAGCTACATAGCTGGCGATAGGGTGAGGTGTATCTGCAGGC
>NW_011195662.1:0-518 GCF_000146605.3 Meleagris gallopavo | reverse complement strand
TCTGCATTCCTTCTTGTCTCTTAATGCTAAAACTTTCAATAAATAAGCACAAATCTTAGCTTAGACACAACTCTACTGGCCATCGACAGGCCATGACCACATATCAGCAGTTGAGAGGATAATCTCACTTGTGTTGAGTTGGCCTTCAGGAGTAAGGAAATCATCCAACGCACACGGCACTGCTGCATTAAACAGAAACGTGTCCCCTGTTAAGGACTCTGACAACACAATAGACTTGGGAGCAAAGAGAAAGTACAGCCCACCGAATCCATAATTTGGATAATCCCCTTGCAAATAGCTGACAATCAACGCTGTCCACTCACAACAGATTCTGTCTGTTGATGCTCTGGACTGCTGGAAGGTGAGGTACTTGACTTGGAATTCTGGTCTTGTTAAAAGAACAACGAAAACTACAATGGATTTCCTTGCCCTTGCAAAGCCAAAAGGAGCTGCTTTGGCAAGATGAAGCTATTTCCTAAAGATAATGCTGAGAAACGTACTCATCCTTCATATAATTT
>NW_011195661.1:0-454 GCF_000146605.3 Meleagris gallopavo | reverse complement strand
GCACACGGCACTGCTGCATTAAACAGAAACGTGTCCCCTGTTAAGGACTCTGACAACACAATAGACTTGGGAGCAAAGAGAAAGTACAGCCCACCGAATCCATAATTTGGATAATCCCCTTGCAAATAGCTGACAATCAACGCTGTCCACTCACAACAGACTTCTGTCTGTTGATGCTCTGGACTGCTGGAAAGGTGAGGTACTTGACTTGGAATTCTGGTCTTGTTAAAAGAACAACGAAAACTACAATGGATTTCCTTGCCCTTGCAATGCCAAAAGGAGCTGCTTTGGCAAGATGAAACTATTTTCTAAAGATAATGCTGAGAAACGTACTCATCCTTCATATAATTTCTACTTTATGTGAAGTTATTTAGGAGCCTTTTAACTCTGAACGCTAAAGAGGAATCAAGAGGAATCCAGAAGTTTTCAGGTGAAGAAAACTGGGATAAATTGC
>NW_011195660.1:0-1272 GCF_000146605.3 Meleagris gallopavo | reverse complement strand
TAACAAAAGTGTACTTCTTGTTCTTCCTAGCCTTCTATTCCACTACCATTCTGGAAACCTGCTTATCATCACTATAAAGACTAGTGAACAGCTGGATTCTCCTTTGTACTTCTGAAACTACTTGTCTTTTAGAGACATAAATTATTCTACTGTAATAACTCTCAAACTCATTTATGACCATCTTCTTGATAGGAAGACCATATCTTATGGGTTGCATTGCTCAATTGCAACTCAATTTATTGGCCATTTCTTTGGCTGCACTGAGTTCTTCCTTGTCCCAGTGATGGCTTACGACTGTTCCATTGCTATAGACAATTCACTTCACCAGTGTTAGGAATAAACATGGCTGTGGCTGGCTGCTGACAGCTTCCTGGATGGGAGGCTTTGCGCATTCACTGATACAGATCTTGCCAACCTTTTGGCTTGTCTGAGCCACACTGAGTGAATAAGAATCGTCTTGGGCTGCATATACATTTGCTGCAGCAAAAGTAATGCCTTCTATTTATTTCCATGGAAACGACAACAGATACAAGGAGCACAGTAGCCCTGTTTAGTAGAACATGTTCTCAGCTACAAACGCTATTTTTCATCAACTCCCATCATTACATATGCATTTTTGCCTAGGAATTTTTTTTTTTTTTTGCTTCAGGTCACACTCCTTAAACTCTGCACCAAAATCTATCAGCATCTCCACTGCTGAAATGCTGATATGCCATCCACTGCCTTACTGTGCTGATATCTACAGTTTGGTCTCCAGAAACATCTAGCAACTGTTGATAAGTGTCAGTAGGTGCCATTTGTTCTCCATGGAGGAACTCAACGACACACGTTCGCTTCGTCTGCACTTCAGTGTCTCCCAGGATTTGCTCCTCTGCCGCCATCTGTCACGTGGCAACAAAACACAATGGAATGTTGCTGGAAAAGTTCAACATCTACTATCGTGTCACCAACATCTGAGGTCGTGGGCCGGCATAATAAATTTGCAGGCATTACTTTCGGAGAGGCCGTCATAAAATATTTTAAATAGTTCATGTACACACGTAACAAAACTTTTTTCATTCAAACAAAAAGAGAGAGCAACAAAACCAAAAGAATAGAATCACAGAATGGCCTGGGTTGAAAAAGGACCACAATGATCATCTAGGTTCAACCCTCCCGCTACGTGCAGGGACACCCACCACCAGACCAGGCTGTCCGGAGCCACATCCAGCCTGGCCTTGAATGCCTCCACGGATGGGATATCCACAGCCTCCTTGGGCAAATAGTGGGATA
>NW_011195659.1:0-915 GCF_000146605.3 Meleagris gallopavo | reverse complement strand
CAAAATCTATCAGCATCTCCACTGCTGAAATGCTGATATGCCATCCACTGCCTTACTGTGCTGATATCTACAGTTTGGTCTCCAGAAACATCTAGCAACTGTTGATAAGTGTCAGTAGGTGCCATTTGTTCTCCATGGAGGAACTCAACGACACACGTTCGCTTCGTCTGCACTTCAGTGTCTCCCAGGATTTGCTCCTCTGCCGCCATCTGTCACGTGGCAACAAAACACAATGGAATGTTGCTGGAAAAGTTCAACATCTACTATCGTGTCACCAACATCTGAGGTCGTGGGCCGGCATAATAAATTTGCAGGCATTACTTTCGGAGAGGCCGTCATAAAATATTTTAAATAGTTCATGTACACACGTAACAAAACTTTTTTTCATTCAAACAAAAAGAGAGAGCAACAAAACCAAAAGAATAGAATCACAGAATGGCCTGGGTTGAAAAGGACCACAATGATCATCTAGGTTCAACCCTCCCGCTACGTGAAGGGTCACCCACCACCAGACCAGGCTGTCCGGAGCCACATCCAGCCTGGCCTTGAATGCCTCCACGGACGGGATATCCACAGCCTCCTTGGGCAAATAGTGGGATATTTGACCTTTTGTGAAAATAATGCATCACTTTGGTTCAGGGGAAGTTGGCTCATTTGTAGTGAGTTCTCAAGGTGCTTGTCAGAGATTTTTGTGGAAATTTTACCCTCCGTGTAACTTCGTCCTTGACAGCAGGTGCTCACAAATGTACATACTGCCTTGGAATGATGACTTGAATGAGGTGTGGTTGTGCGGCAAAGGATATTTCTCCCTGGTAAGAGAAGTAGAAGAGTCTAGTAAGGAGACATGAGCAGATACTTTTTCTGAGTTGAATAACCTGATCGTAGCTCAGTACTACATCTGAGAATTCACAGGTG
>NW_011195658.1:0-960 GCF_000146605.3 Meleagris gallopavo | reverse complement strand
CTAGGTTCAACCCTCCCGCTACGTGCAGGGACACCCACCACCAGACCAGGCTGTCCGGAGCCACATCCAGCCTGGCCTTGAATGCCTCCACGGATGGGATATCCACAGCCTCCTTGGGCAAATAGTGGGATATTTGACCTTTTGTGAAATAATGCATCACTTTGGTTCAGGGGAAGTTGGCTCATTTGTAGTGAGTTCTCAAGGTGCTTGTCAGAGATTTTTGTGGAAATTTTACCCTCCGTGTAACTTCGTCCTTGACAGCAGGTGCTCACAAATGTACATACTGCCTTGGAATGATGACTTGAATGAGGTGTGGTTGTGCGGCAAAGGATATTTCTCCCTGGTAAGAGAAGTAGAAGAGTCTAGTAAGGAGACATGAGCAGATACTTTTTCTGAGTTGAATAACCTGATCGTAGCTCAGTACTACATCTGAGAATTCACAGGTGATTTACTTATGTCAACTGAACAGAAAATCACAAATATACCTCTAAAATGTGTTTTTTTTTGTTTGTTTTTGTTTTTGTTTTATTTTTACAGCAATCTTGAAACCCCTTCTCAAATTACTCCAACAGAATGGAAAGCATGGCTGTATATTTCCAGCTATTCACAAGACTGTGGGGACAGTGCCGGCTCATGTCCAGCTTCCCAACCTTCCCCTTCTCTTGCTTCTCCTCCAACCAGCATGTTTGTGCGGCCTGCATTGTCTTCATTGTCTTCTGCCCAGTCATGAATACACTCATCTACACCCTGAGGAACAAAGAGGGGAAGGAATCCATGTGGAAGCTGTGGCAGGGCCGCAGATTCTTCTGAGACGAGCTGTGTTTGCAGGACACATGGCGTTGCCTTCCTCCAGACTGCTGGCAGGCCAGGGCATGGAAACAGGACTGGAATCCAACATGCTGGGCAATACCTCAAACGCAGATGATGTTTAGAGCCAGTTCACTAGTTTACCTAACCTTG
>NW_011195657.1:0-595 GCF_000146605.3 Meleagris gallopavo | reverse complement strand
AGGGCCTGCTGTGCAGGTGTGCAGATTGGCATAAAGATACCTCCCGTGCCAGGGCTCTTCTGCCCCCACCATTGTTTGCAGCAGCATTTGGCAATCCCCCCCCAATAATATTTATAATAGTTAGCTCAAAACTTCCAGACTGTTTTTAAATACTGTTTTTAATGAAAACACAACCTTGCAGCCAGTGCTGAGAATTTTTATCACTGGACTGTGAGCTACTCCTGGCAGTGAATTCTCTCTCTGTACCATTGGTTTGTAGCAGTTACTGTTACGTTTGCCTCCGTATCCCTCTGGGTTCTCTGTCGGTGTCCTTTTCTGAAATCTTACTTCTCAGTGGGGAAACACCCTCACACCCTTCCTCTTTGCTTTTGTGTATGGAACATCTGTGTTTTATCCTCCTTTACATGAACTTTATGGCAACCTTTGGGCTGTAATAGCCCTGACAACAAAACCACGACGTGCATTTTAAAGTGACGCTGCTGTGTTTTGTACCAATTCCCAGTTCAGTAGTTCAGTGCTCCTTTGGTGCATCTCTGTGCAGTTTTGCCTTCCCGGGAGGAACCCAGAGCTGCCCGGTTTGTTCTGCTCCTGTAGC
>NW_011195656.1:0-502 GCF_000146605.3 Meleagris gallopavo | reverse complement strand
TTTGTGTATGGAACATCTGTGTTTATCCTCCTTTACATGAACTTTATGGCAACCTTTGGGCTGTAATAGCCCTGACAACAAAACCACGACGTGCATTTAAAGTGACGCTGCTGTGTTTTGTACCAATTCCCAGTTCAGTAGTTCAGTGCTCCTTTGGTGCATCTCTGTGCAGTTTTGCCTTCCCGGGAGGAACCCAGAGCTGCCCGGTTTGTTTCTGCTCCTGTAGCATTTGTACTGCAGTGTGAGCATAAGGTTCTGCTGCCTTCTTCTTCTTCTGGAAGAGCCTCTGCAGCCACGGACATCTGATGCAGGCACCTGTCCTTTTTTTTGTTAATCAGGACACATTATAGCTGTTGTGGAGCACTGTGGCTCCACAGCTGTACAGCACAGCATCTAAGGGACGGCTTGGATGAAGCTGGCAGGTGTCACTGCTTCTGAGGAACTGCGCAGCCATAGAAGGCATTCCAAAGCATCTCTTACTCTTACATCATTGGCCTCATCT
>NW_011195655.1:0-578 GCF_000146605.3 Meleagris gallopavo | reverse complement strand
GCCTCTGCAGCCACGGACATCTGATGCAGGCCACCTGTTCCTTTTTTTGTTAATCAGGACACATTATAGCTGTTGTGGAGCACTGTGGCTCCACAGCTGTACAGCACAGCATCTAAGGGACGGCTTGGATGAAGCTGGCAGGTGTCACTGCTTCTGAGGAACTGCGCAGCCATAGAAGGCATTCCAAAGCATCTCTTACTCTTACATCATTGGCCTCATCTCACTGCCACATTTACTATCTAGAGCCAACAGGTCTGTCCAACAGCTCTGCTGAGAGGAGAACCAGAATTTGTTTCAGACGCGTGTCCTGAACTCTGGAAAACCCCCATGTTTCCAGGTGCAGGCAGTGCAGGCAAGGACAGCCGTCAGATGGCTTTGAACACCTCGTGTCTGCCTGCCTGACCAGGAAGGAACGGCACCGTTGTGTGGCTCAGCTGAGCCCATCGGGCAGATGTGTGTGAGCTGAGTCCTCAGGGTCCCAAGGGAGTGGGAATTCACTACAACACTGCAGGCACAATCAGGGTAACTTAGTTTCAGCGAGTTCTGTGTTTCTAATAATGGAAAAAACCCACACCCAA
>NW_011195654.1:5747-7007 GCF_000146605.3 Meleagris gallopavo | reverse complement strand
CTTTCCATAAGAGTGTAGCCGGATTTAGGCAAGATTCAGCTGTTAGCACTAAGCCATTTTTCTCCATTAGTATTGTCTTGTATTTCAGAATTCTAGAGTCAGTTAGCCATCTTCCAGCCCTTTAGGTCAGAATATTTTTCACTTGTTGTGAGGTAGTGACTATCAAGCGTCCCCCAAGGGTCAGTTTTCTGCTCTCTTCTACCAGAAGGGCAGTTGCTGCTACTGCCTGAACACATTCTGGCCAGCCCCGAGATACTGGATCCAGTAGCTTAGAGAGATATGCCACGGGCTGATGTTTGTCTCCCCATTCCTGGGTTAGCACTCCCAGGGCTGCCCCCTGATCTGTGTTAACAAAGAGCTGGAAAGGTTTGTTCAATGCAGAGAGAGCCGGGACTGGGGCTGTAATTAGATTTTGTTTTAATTTCTCTGTTAACTCCTTTTCCTCGGCAGTCCACTCAAGGGTGTTGGGTTCCTCATTTAATAATTTAAGGTATAGTCCTTTGGTTTTCTGAGCATGTGCTTCTATCCAGAGCCTGCAGTATCCCACTACCCCTAGGAATTTTCTCAATTCCCTCTTTGTTCTGGGCGAGGGTAGTTCAACAATTCCCTGAATTCTCTCTGGGGTGATTCTACGCTTTCCCTCAGAAACTACATGTCCCAAATATTTAAATTCTCTTTCCACGTACTGTAGTTTATTCTTTGAGACTCTCAGTCCCTGTTTCCCTAGAAAATTTAGCAGATCATTTGTAGCCTTTTTAACCTCTACTTTTTTCTGGTCCTGACAACAAGAGATCATCTACATATTGTAGGAGTGATACACCCTCGGGTGGCTGAAAGCGTTCTAATATTTGCTCCAAAACTTGCTCAAACATATTTGGTGATTCTGCAAACCCCTGAGGCAGAACCATCACTGATACTGTTGTTTTCACTCTCTCAGGATCTTCCCACTCAGAAGCAAATATATCTCTGCTCTCCAGATCCAGGAGACAAGACCAAAAGGCATCTTTTTTAGATCTATAACACTGAACCATTTATCTTCATTTGGGATTTTATTCATCAAGGTAGATGGGTTTGGAACCGCTGGATGTCGTTTTTGTACTATTTCATTAATTCTTCTCAAGTCTTGGACTAATCGATAGCAGCCATGAGGTTTCCTTACTGGCAGAATGGGGGAATTGAAAGGCGACACATATGGTTCCAACAACCCATCTTTCAGTAATCCTTGTATCACTAGGTTTAAGCCCAGTACGTCTCTCCAAA
>NW_011195654.1:2262-4272 GCF_000146605.3 Meleagris gallopavo | reverse complement strand
GGTGGGACCAAGTTTTTGAGAGCCCCTGACCCTCCTATTCAGAATTTAAAGCAGCTAGTAACTTCTCCCTCTTCCACTCTGAGCAGTTTTTCTTTATGTGTCCTGGCTTACCACACTTAAAACATTTCCTCTCACTTTGCTCTGACTGGGGCCTTAATCGATATCCTCAGGATCTTTCCTCTCTCCACCTCCCTCCAGGGCCCGACCCTCCTTCTGTGTTCTTTTCCCTATTACCCATTCTTTGTTTCACTACATGTTCCACCGTGGAAACCATTAACTTAGCATTTTGTTTTTCTTTCCCATCCCCCTTTCTAACATACACTTTCTGAGCCTCTCGTAAGAGCTCCTCCAGGGACCTCTCACTCCATCCTTCTATCTTCTGAAGCCTTTTCTGCACATCCAGACATGCCTTAGTTACAAAATTAACCTTCAGGAGCCCTTGGGCTACAGGATCCTCAGGATTCATTCCTGAGTATTTTCTCATCCTGTCTCTAAGCCTTTCTAGAAAATCACTAGGGGATTCATCCTTATTCTGCTGAATCTCAAATGCCTTACTGAGATTCTGGGACTTAGGCACTGCCTCCTTAATTCCAGCTATTATTATATCTCGCAAGTCCTTCATGTTTTGCTGATGTTGTGCATTATTATAGTTCCAGTTAGGGTCTTCCACTGGGTATTTTTGCTCTGCTGGCACCATCCCAAGGCATCCAGGGGGATTATTCTTTTCCCATTCTTGCATAGCAACTCATCTGATCATAACCCTTTCCTCTCCGGTAAACAGTATACCCGTAATAGACATGAATTCCATCCATGAGTACAGGTTAGGACCTAGAAATTGCTCCAACTGTTCTGCTACTGCTATAGGGTCCTTAATTAAGGATTTCATTTCCTTCTTAAAATTCCTGACCTCTCTGCTAGTGAGTGGGGAGATTACATAACCTATTTGCCCCTGTTCCAGTCGGACCTACCGTAGGGGGTACATGGAGCTGTTAGTGTGGTCAGTGTCAGGGAAAGGAAAGTTTTTTATATCCCTCTTACATTGTTCTCACTCTCTCTGAGTCCAGCACGCACTCTTTCCTGTGAAATGACTATGAGTTTTCTCTTGCTCAGCTGGGGAAGTGCCTGCCGCCTCCTGTACTACACTGGGGTCATATGGAGGGGGTAGATTCTCTAGGGGATCCCACTGATTAGTTCTCTTTCCTGATTCCTCTTCTTCCTGATCCGAATCTTTCTTTGCCAATAATAGACTGACCTCTCATGTCCAGCAAGCAGCATATTCTCTTTTTTCCTCCGACAAGGCAGTTTTATTCTTTGCATATGAATTCAGAATCTGAAAGGGGGGAAACGGAAAGCCTCCGCAGGTAAGAAGCTCTTGTGAGCTGTGCTGTGGGTACCGCCTCTAAACAGGGCTGCACGCAGGGCTGTGTGTGATGGAGGAGAGAGGAAAGGACGCTGCAGTTCTGTGCTGAGTGCAGAAGTGGCGCAAGGCTGTAGCAGCAGAAAGGCCAATGGACAGAACTGCTCTTGGAGACCAGAAGTTTGTGGCTGGCAGTGCTCAAATCTTCCTCCATAGAGAGGCTCTTCATGTCTTCCTTGTCTCCTTTCTGTCAGAAGCTGATGCCAGTGGCCTTCCTCTGAAGCGCAGCCATGTGCAAAGCCAGGGGAGGAGCACGGAGTGTGGCACAGCACCCAAGAGAGGTACAGACACACAACAGGCATCTGGCTTTGGTGCACTGTCTTTCTAGTTAGGCTTTCTGCCTGTTCTTTCCTGGGACTGTTCTCATTGCGTGTTGCATGGGATGTTAATCCCTGGGATTTACAGTTTCCTTTCCTGTCCTGTTTTATAATGGGAACCCAGCGTTCACCCAAGATCCCTTACTGTGACCATGGTACGGGAGAGCTGGCATTGAGTCTTTGGGATTTTTTTGCTCTTTTTTCCCAGCAGCAGTGACCAGCTCGGATGTGCCGAAGGACATCACGGACATCCAGGGTTTGCTCTCGTGGATCAAT
>NW_011195654.1:0-785 GCF_000146605.3 Meleagris gallopavo | reverse complement strand
GCGCAGCCATAGAAGCATTCCAAAGCATCTCTTACTCTTACATCATTGGCCTCATCTCACTGCCACATTTACTATCTAGAGCCAACAGGTCTGTCCAACAGCTCTGCTGAGAGGAGAACCAGAATTGTTTCAGACGCGTGTCCTGAACTCTGGAAACCCCATGTTTCCAGGTGCAGGCAGTGCAGGCAAGGACAGCCGTCAGATGGCTTTGAACACCTCGTGTCTGCCTGCCTGACCAGGAAGGAACGGCACCGTTGTGTGGCTCAGCTGAGCCCATCGGGCAGATGTGTGTGAGCTGAGTCCTCAGGGTCCCAAGGGAGTGGGAATTCACTACAACACTGCAGGCACAATCAGGGTAACTTAGTTTCAGCGAGTTCTGTGTTTCTAATAATGGAAAAAACCCACACCCAAGCAATTATGATAGGTGCTGCAAAAGAAACTCCTCTTCACCTTTCAGATGGAAAGTCAATGACTGTGTGCAATTTCTCCTGTAAAAGTGTGGGGCCTTCTTCCACTTCAATGTCTCTGCGGTCTGACACAACGGGAGCTGCTGTGGCCTCGTGTCCGTGCCTGTGCCTCCTCCAGTGTGAGCAGCTTTGTGGAAGGAGAAGACACCCACAGGGACTTGGGCCATAATAAAGGACTGTGTCCTGTAAAGGAAAAGCACAGATCAGAGGGAGGATCAGCAAGCAGCAGCACGGCCATCGCAGATCTGGGGGAGGTGCTGTGTTTTTCTAAGTCTTGGCTATCCTAGCCACTGGAAGATGATGTCAAAATAACCATTC
>NW_011195653.1:0-521 GCF_000146605.3 Meleagris gallopavo | reverse complement strand
GTAACTTAGTTTCAGCGAGTTCTGTGTTTCTAATAATGGAAAACCCACACCCAAGCAATTATGATAGGTGCTGCAAAAGAAACTCCTCTTCACCTTTCAGATGGAAAGTCAATGACTGTGTGCAATTTCTCCTGTAAAAGTGTGGGGCCTTCTTCCACTTCAATGTCTCTGCGGTCTGACACAACGGGAGCTGCTGTGGCCTCGTGTCCGTGCCTGTGCCTCCTCCAATGTGAGCAGCTTTGTGGAAGGAGAAGACACCCACAGGGACTTGGGCCATAATAAAGGACTGTGTCCTGTAAAGGAAAAGCACAGATCAGAGGGAGGATCAGCAAGCAGCAGCACGGCCATCGCAGATCGTGGGGGAGGTGCTGTGTTTTCTAAGTCTTGGCTATCCTAGCCACTGGAAGATGATGTCAAAATACCATTCTGTTTGACAGATTCACCCTTTGGATCTCTAATAAAAAAACCCACTTAAACAGAATGAAGACCAGAAAAGGTGTAGCAGATGTATGTGTACGTGG
>NW_011195652.1:0-520 GCF_000146605.3 Meleagris gallopavo | reverse complement strand
CTGGTGTCAGGTGGCGTATACTCCGCTGTTGCCTGGCCTTATGCAGACCAGAGGCGACATTAAGCCACTGACGATGTTGAGGAGCGAACAGTGCTAATTGTCCAAGATAGCAAGGTCCTCCTTGGACATTGGCAGGAATGCCTGCCCAAGTTCGGTCACCGCATATTAAAAATACACCTGGGGGTAAGGCCTTAGCCGAGTCATTATTCCACAGCGCATGTTGGGAATCGTCTTCGGAAAAGCTTGCTCCATATCCATACCACGGTCGTAGGTTACCTCCTTCCCCGGTTTGGTTGCTGTAACCGCAATATGCCCCCCATACCGAGAATTCCTGTTCATTATGGGGGGAGACCACCGTCCATCCTGTTGTGTACGAAAAAAAGGGTTATCCGCATAATCCCACAGTCGCTTAAGGATACTTGCTTGAGCACTAAGGGCCTGGTGCGATCGTCCGAACCAAAAGCATGTTTGATTCCATCCCGCTGAAGCGTTTCCTATTGCCTGGGAACCCAGGAGATCC
>NW_011195651.1:2405-3292 GCF_000146605.3 Meleagris gallopavo | reverse complement strand
CTTGTATCAGGAGGTATAGGTTAAGAACGGCAGGAAGCTGCCTCAGCTTTGCGCCAGTTAGAAAGTCTGCCCGAAGACGCTAGGCGCTTAAAGGTCGGGGGGGACTACGTTCCGATACCCTCCTCGGGAGGACCAGCTCCGCTCCGCACTTACGGCCTCTCGCAGGCAGGGGCTTCGGCGATGCCGTCTGCCCCCCCCCAGGGACGATATAGAGGAAGAAAGTGAGGATGAGGGGCTGGAAAAACTGGATTGTGAGGTTAAAATATTAACAGAGCGGTCACGTAATCTGGAAATCTGTATGCGGGTCCTGTCCTACCGATAGCGCCTGTTGCTCCACCGACTCATCCGGCAGCGCCGCCCGACTGAACTGCGGAGAGATCGTTTCGCGCGCCCGCACCGCTCTGCCGGATGGGGGGTGAGCAGTCGGGAACTCCGGGGAGTTCACTAACAAAGGAGCAGCAAGTACATCTTGAAGCCTTACAGTTAGTTTTAACGTTTCAGAATCAGCCTGTATCTATCTCAGCATTAGTTACTTTTCTCAAATGGTTAAGCAGAAATATCCCTGAATTTCTGAAAACTGCATTCTCTTTTTGTGGTGAACTTTGGGACGAAATTGGCGCAAAACTCCGGGAGGCTTCTATTGCTAAAGATAGAACGACTGCTAAACTTTTATCTGTTTGTCACCAGATAATGGAAGGGCTTAAACAAATTCGACAAGGAAGACTTTCTTCCGACTATTCGCCGTCGCCCTCCCTCCCACCCCCGCCGCTGCCCCTCCGTGCAGCGGGCAGCCCTGGTCCGGATTCGATCAGCGGCTCCGACCCCGCCCCTGACCGTGGGGAAGAGAAACTCCGACCCCCCCCCATCGCCGCTGCCCTCGGTTCCGC
>NW_011195651.1:0-609 GCF_000146605.3 Meleagris gallopavo | reverse complement strand
GCTGTTTATGAGCTTTTCAAGGATACGTAAGACATAATCTGTGTTTCCGTTAACAGCACTTCAGAACAAAGTGCATGCTTGATAGAATGACTAAGTGTCTCCTTGCCATGGGACCCCCAAGAGCTGGATCTCCTGGGTTCCCAGGCAATAGGAAATGCTTCAGCGGGATGGAATCAAACATGCTTTTGGTTCGGACGATCGCACCAGGCCCTTAGTGCTCAAGCAAGTATCCTTAAGCGACTGTGGGATTATGCGGATAACCCTTTTTTTCGACACAACAGGATGGACGGTGGTCTTCCCCCATAATGAACAGGAATTCTCGGTATGGGGGGCATATTGCGGTTACAGCAACCAAACCGGGGAAGGAGGTAACCTACGACCGTGGTATGGATATGGAGCAAGCTTTTCCGAAGACGATTCCCAACATGCGCTGTGGAATAATGACTCGGCTAAGGCCTTACCCCCAGGTGTATTTTTAATATGCGGTGACCGAACTTGGGCAGGCATTCCTGCCAATGTCCAAGGAGGACCTTGCTATCTTGGACAATTAGCACTGTTCGCTCCTCAACACCGTCAGTGGCTTAATGTCGCCTCTGGTCTGCATAAGGC
>NW_011195650.1:0-488 GCF_000146605.3 Meleagris gallopavo | reverse complement strand
CTTTAACTGACTAAAAAGAACAAACACGTTGTTTGGTCTGCAGCCCAACTTTCTGCAACCTGGAAATAAATCCTGGAGGGACCCATTCTGTGTTAATCTCTCACTGCCTTGAAAGAGATCTTCAACTTTAATGTATTCTGATATATTGGTTTTGAAAGACCACTAAGATTTGTACAACAGATGCTTTTAGAATGCTCATGGTTATACCTCTAGCTAATAGAGAATTCATAGTTGGGCAACTTTTGCATGCCAGATAGAACTATGGGCATTATTATTTACAGACCCTCGAGAACCAACAATCTGCCGAAAGAGAGAGATAAAAAACATGGTGGTGGCGAATGCGATAGGCAGTGCGAGCAGGGCGTCCCCTGCTTCAAGGTGCACTTTTCCTCTCTCACCCACCCCAGATTCTCTCTTGCTTTTATTCTTCTCAGGGTCCGAAGGGTATTTTCCATTTGTACACTGCATCTGCATGGCCAGTGCGTGAT
>NW_011195649.1:0-613 GCF_000146605.3 Meleagris gallopavo | reverse complement strand
TGAACAACATCGCGGAAAAAAGAATACTAGTGAATCGAGAAACCCCAAGTCATGGACAGCACTCAGCACAAGCCTATTTGGGAGCCTACCTCTTCTTTGGGCATCACACGTGGTCAGAAGGGTGCATTTGGATCCAGGAAACTCCAACGAAGCGCCAACGGGCAACAGTGAAGAAAGAGAAGAAGAACAGATCAAAAGGGTAGAAAATGCTGGTGAACCAAGCAGAAAGAAGACGACATTGGGACATGGCTCTGACATTCCATCAGCACTGCAGAGACCTGAAGATTAGGAAAGGAAAAGCACCCAGTGAAAGCAACGTGAGCACGAGGGACATCTGACACCAAGCTGAGAGCACCTCAGCAAGCATTTAAAAAGGACACGTCAGGGATCAACGTACCTTGGCACAGAGACCAAGCTTTGGATATTGGCATCCACCTCCGGCTGCGGTTTCCTGCTGCTTCCACTAAGAGCCTGGCTAAAGTCCTGGCACCGCACGCGACGACCGCAGTGCCACGCTGCAAGCGTTTGGGCACAGGACAACGAAAGCAGAGACCGCCTTCCGGTAGGGACACCAATGTCACTTACCCCGCTCCAGGGATCAGGGCACAGCCAA
>NW_011195648.1:0-565 GCF_000146605.3 Meleagris gallopavo | reverse complement strand
AGTGATGTAGCAGTGGAGAGCTTATGGGTGAGAATCAAGGGGCAGGCTGGTAAGGGTGACACTGTTGTGGGCGTGTACTACAGGCCCCCTGATCAGGATGAGGAGGTTGATGAGGCCTTCTGTAAGCAACTGGATGTAGCGTCACATTCCCAGGCACTGGTGCTTATGGGGGACTTCAATTATCCAGATATTTGCTGGACGACCAACATGGCCAGGCATGCACGGTCCAGACGGTTCTTGCAGTGTGTTGAAGACAGCTTTCTGAAACAAGTGGTGAAGGAACCAATGTGGGGAGGGGTGTTACTGGACCTTATTCTCACCAACAAGGAGGGACTTGTTAAGAAAGTAAAGGTTGGGGGCAGCTTGGGTTGTAGTGATCATGAGATGGTGGAGTTCAAGATCCTGAGTGGAAGAAGCAAAGCTATAAGTAGGATTGCTACCCTGGACTTCAGGAGAGCCAACTTCGATCTCTTCCGGGACCTACTTGGAGCTATCCCGTGGGCTTGGGTGTTAGAAGGTAAGGGGGCCTCTGAGAGCTGGTCAGCATTTCAACAGCTCTTCTTCC
>NW_011195647.1:0-812 GCF_000146605.3 Meleagris gallopavo | reverse complement strand
AGCAGCAGCCTGAGCAGCTCTTGAGGGAAATCCTCACTGCGCACAAAGGCCCAGAAGAGGAGAGCAGCTTGTCCCTGTGTTCACGTAGTAAGGTTGTCCTTTCTGATCTGTTCCCTCTCAGGTGGTGTCTACAGCTGTGCGATGTGCTCTGCAGGAAGAGCTGATGTTTTGCATTTAACCTTGTCTTTCATCTTGTTTTAAAGCTTAGAGGAACCTTAAATTCTACAGCCCTGAGTTTTGTGCCACGAGAGCTCTCCAGCTTCTGTCTGTGATGTGAGTCAGCTTAATTTACAGTGGTGCCTGTTTTAATTCTGACAGTTACAGTTAATTCAATCAGTTGCAGTTGCAGCTGACTTCCCAAGGCTGCAGTACGTGGTGGTGGCACAGCCTTGGGCTTCTGCATTTGTGCTGATCCCACGTTTCCTTTCTCTGTCTCGCAGGTCAGCTGGCGCTAGAAGTGGACGGCATCCCAGTGTGAATGAAGGTCAGTGCAGGAGCAGCTGCTGATGGGAGGAAGGAAATGCAGGCTAATGGACTCTGAAGCATCTCCCAGTACGGTACCAGAGGAGGCAGTAGTGATGTTGGGGGGGCAGTTGCAGAAGAACGCGAGGAGCTCCTCAGCAGGAAGCCACAAACCCTGCAGAAAGCTGCAGGAGACTCAGAGCACATGTGGGTGCCCAGGAGGAAATGCAGGCCCAGTGTTTGAGCAGCGCCTGGCCATGGAGTGCTGCAGCCCAAGAACAAAGCTATCTGCCTTTGCCAAGATGGCTTTTCAAGATGGACTTGTCTGTTCTCACAAAAAACCAGGGGGC
>NW_011195646.1:0-476 GCF_000146605.3 Meleagris gallopavo | reverse complement strand
AAACGTGACTTTCAGAAGGGATCAGTGTGCTGCACCCTTTGAGAAAAGCTGCAGAGTGGCTGCTGGCAAGCAGGCATCAGCCAGGAGGGCTGCTCCTCCCAGAGTGTTCTGCAGGCGCTCCTTAACCGTGCGTGCGGGCGCTTCTCCAGTCAGAGCCGTGAGCCGTTCCTGTGGCTTTTTCTCTTCTTCTAGAGGTGTTCTTGGTTCTCAGCTGTTTCTTTGCTCCACAGCTGCTGCTCTGAGTAGTTTTCCTTGTATTCCAACATGACGTCATCTGCCTTTTCTTCAGAGCGCAGCAGAGCGAGTCTGCCTGCGCCAGCAGAAGAGCTGCCTTCATGGAGTTGCAGATCCAGTCGGCCGTTGTGGAATTCGTCTTGAACCACACAGGCGTCCTCTTCAGCTCCAAATGCAGCTCATTCTTTGGAGATGGAGCAGGTGAGTGTCTTCCGTTTGCGTGCCCGTGTCCACCGCTGCCG
>NW_011195645.1:0-734 GCF_000146605.3 Meleagris gallopavo | reverse complement strand
GAGAAATCTGCTATTTCTGGAAGAAAAACGTGATATTTCTGGGGAGAATCCTGCAATTTCTGGGTGAAAATGGCGTATTGTGGGGGGGGAAACTGCCGTTTCTGAGAGAAGATGTCCTATTTTCGGAGGGAAAACCGGTATTTCTGTGAGAAAATGTGATATTTCTGGGAGAAAACTGCAATACCTGGCAGAAAATGTCACATTCTTGGGGGAGAATCATGGTATTTCTGGTAGGAAACGTGTTTTGGGTGGGAAAGCTGGTATTTCTGGAACAAAATGTAATATTTCATGGAGAAAGCTGGTATTTCTGGGTGAAAATGTGATATTTCTGGGTAGAATATTGCAATTTCTGGGTGAAAATGGCGTATTTTGGGGGGAAAATCTCCACTTTCTTGGAGAAAATGTCCTCTGTTCGGAGGGAAAACTGGGATTTCTGTGAGAAAATGTGGTATTTCTGGCCGAAAACTGCAATTCCTGGCAGAAAATGCCCTATTTTTGGGGAGAATCCTGGTATTTCTGTGAGAAAATGTGGTATTTCTGGCTGAAAACTGCAATTCCTGGCAGAAAATGTCCTATTTTGGGGGAGAATCCTGGTATTTCTGGTAGGAAACGTTGTGTTTTTGGGTGAGAAAACCGGTATTTCTGGGAGATATTGCCATATTGTTGGGGAGACAACTGGTATTTTTGGTGAGAAAATGTAATATTTCAGGAAGAAAGGTGCAATTCCTGGGAGA
>NW_011195644.1:0-1258 GCF_000146605.3 Meleagris gallopavo | reverse complement strand
AGAATCCTGGTATTTCTGGTAGGAAACGTTGTGTTTTTGGGTGAGAAAACCGGTATTTCTGGGAGATATTGCCATATTGTTGGGGAGACAACTGGTATTGTTGGTGAGAAAAATGTAATATTTCAGGAAGAAAGGTGCAATTCCTGGGAGAAAACGTCATGTTGGGGGAGAAAACTGCCATTTCTGAGAGAAAATGGCCTACTTTGGCGGGCGAAAACTGGTATTTCTGGTAGGAAACGCTGAGTTTTTGGTGAGAAAACTGGCATTTCTGGTACAAAACGTCCTATTTCTGGGAGAAAGCTGGTATTTCTGGGAGAAAATGTCCTGTTTCTGGTTGAAAAATGGTATTTGTGGGAGGAAACTGCAGTTCCTGGCAGAAAATGGCATTATTTTGGGAGAAAACTGGTATTTGTGGTGGAAAATGTCGTATTTTGTGATAAAACTGTCACTTGTTGGAGAAATACCATATTTGGGGGAGAAAACTGCCAATTTCTGAGAGTTAAATGCCGTATTTCCGGGAGAAAACTGGTATTTCTGGTAGAAAACGCTGATTTTGTTGTGAGAGAACTGGTATTTCTGTTCCAAAATGTCATATTTCATGGAGAAATCTGCTATTTCTGGACGAAAACGTGATATTTCAGGGGAGAATCCTGCAAGTTTCTAGGGTGAAAATGGTGGTAGTTTAGGGGGGGAAACTGCCGTTTCTGAGAGAAGATGTCCTATTTTCGGAGGGAAAACCGGTATTTCTGTGAGAAAATGTGATATTTCTGGGAGAAAACTGCAATTCCTGGCAGAAAATGTCACATTCTTGGGGGAGAATCATGGTATTTCTGGTAGGAAACGTGTTTTGGGTGAGAAAGCTGGTATTTCAGGAACAAAATGTAATATTTCAGGGAGAAAGCTGGTATTTCTGGGTGAAAATGTGATATTTCTGGGTAGAATATTGCAATTTCTGGGTGAAAATGGCGTTATTTTTTGGGGTAAAAACTCCACTTTCTAGGACAAAATGACCTATTTTCGGAGGGAAAACTGGTATTTCTGTGAGAAAATGTGGTATTTCTGGCCAAAAACTGCAATTCCTGGCAGAAAATGGCATATTTTTGGGGAGAATCCTGGTATTTCTGGTAGGAAACGTTGTGTTTTGGGTGAGAAAACTGGTATTTCTGGGAGATATTGCCATATTGTTGGGGAGACAACTGGTATTTTTGGTGAGAAAATGTAATATTTCAGGAAGAAAGGTGCAATTCCTGGGAGAAAA
>NW_011195643.1:0-574 GCF_000146605.3 Meleagris gallopavo | reverse complement strand
AGGAGCTGTCTGGTTTCATTGACAGGGCTTTAAATTAGGTTTGAAGGGCGGTAACAAGCCTGCCACGGCAAAGCGTGGGATAACATTATCTAAGTTAGACAGACAAGGTGCTAGCAGGGGCCCTCAACCTGCTGCGTGTGATGAATGTACTGAGCAGCAAGCAGGTGTGGCTCATTTCCAGGGCTTTAAGCTAGATTTGATAGGGGAAGGGTATGTACTGCTGAGGAACAGAGAAGAGTCATGGAATACAATCACTTTAGGAAGCAGCAGGAGAAAGCCTCATATTCTTCCCAGAGGTTTTTGGGAGGGCTCCCCCAAAAAGGCAAATTGACCAAAATTCCAGCTTAAGTGCCTCTGTATGCAAGCTTGCAGCATGGGAAATGAGCAGGAGGAACTGGAAACCATGGTGCAATTTGAAAACTGATCTTATTGCTACCACAGCAACATGGTGGGATGACTTAACTGGAATACCATGATCAAGGGCAGTGAGCTTTTTAGAAGAGATGGGTGAGGTAGGAGAGGTGGGGGAAGAGGCCATTTATGTTAAGAAGTGATAGACTGTGCACAGCTGCCC
>NW_011195642.1:0-526 GCF_000146605.3 Meleagris gallopavo | reverse complement strand
AACCTGCTGCGTGTGATGAATGTACTGAGCAGCAAGCAGGTGTGGCTCATTTCCAGGGCTTTAAGCTAGATTTGATAGGGGAAGGGTATGTACTGCTGAGGAACAGAGAAGAGTCATGGAATACAATCACTTTAGGAAGCAGCAGGAGAAAGCCTCATATTCTTCCCAGAGGTTTTTGGGAGGGCTCCCCCAAAAAGGCAAATTGACCAAAATTCCAGCTTAAGTGCCTCTGTATGCAAGCTTGCAGCATGGGAAATGAGCAGGAGGAACTGGAAACCATGGTGCAATTTGAAAACTGATCTTATTGCTACCACAGCAACATGGTGGGATGACTTAACTGGAATACCATGATCAAGGGCAGTGAGCTTTTTAGAAGAGATGGGTGAGGTAGGAGAGGTGGGGAAGAGCCATTTATGTTAAGAAGTGGATAGACTGTGCACAGCTGCCCTGAGAAACACGAATCAGTTGATAGCTTGTGGGTTAAAATCAGGGACTGGACCAATAGAGGGCATTTGGTAGCCAGGGT
>NW_011195641.1:0-672 GCF_000146605.3 Meleagris gallopavo | reverse complement strand
CCTCCCATCAGCAGCTGCTCCTGCACTGACCTTCATTCACACTGGGATGCCGTCCACTTCTAGCGCCAGCTGACCTGCGAGACAGAGAAAGGAAACGTGGGATCAGCACAAATGCAGAAGCCCAAGGCTGTGCCACCACCACGTACTGCAGCCTTGGGAAGTCAGCTGCAACTGCAACTGATTGAATTAACTGTAACTGTCAGAATTAAAACAGGCACCACTGTAAATTAAGCTGACTCACATCACAGACAGAAGCTGGAGAGCTCTCGTGGCACAAAACTCAGGGCTGTAGAATTTAAGGTTCCTCTAAGCTTTAAAACAAGATGAAAGACAAGGTTAAATGCAAAACATCAGCTCTTCCTGCAGAGCACATCGCACAGCTGTAGGCACCACCTGAGAGGTAACAGATAAGAAAGGACAACCTTACTACGTGAACACAGGGACAAGCTGCTCTCCTCTTCTGGGCCTTTGTGCGCAGTGAGGATTTCCCTCAAGAGCTGCTCAGGCTGCTGCTGTCTGCAGCTGTTGGTCCCTTCCACCTGCTGGACTCTGTGCCCACAGGTCATTCTGCTTTGGGCAAAGCCTGCTGGGTTAACTCCAAACCCAGGTCACGCTAATCCAGCTGGTTTGTCTGGAAGGGCTCAGAAGCCGCGCAGGGGATCCTTTCTGCTG
>NW_011195640.1:0-870 GCF_000146605.3 Meleagris gallopavo | reverse complement strand
GTTAAGGACCAGGGAGCACGATTGTTGCCAGTAGTTAAAAATACTCCTGGTCCCCAGTAACCTTCCGCTTCCTTTTCCATTAGCAGAATCTGGTCTCCACCAGTGAGACTAACTCTCCATACATACTCTGTTTCTGATTCCTTTGGAGAGTGGCTAAAATCTTTTTTAAGATTTTGCTAGTTCAGTGGCTGAGAAGAGAATTTCTTTAACATTCATTTGAGGATCTAGATCCTCGCTGTTATCAAATGTATATTTGGTTTTTATCAAAGGGCGCATCTGAGCTGAAGAGGTCTCTAATTTCTCTAGCCTTACCTTCATTTCTTTCAATCCTTCTAGAGGGTAGATTTTTTTCTTGAGGCAAACTATGGGCGACAGTATCGCTATTATCTTCATACCTTAACTGCTCCTTCAGAGCCCCTAGTAAGAGAGCTGCATCATGCTTTTCATTTTCTAATTGCCTTTTGAGTTCCTCTGTTTGTTTCTGCAGAGTCTTGACCGATTCCTGCAGCAACTCTATAGTTTGGATATAGCTATTATGGACTAAATGAACTGGATGTGTGGGAATGGAATGTTGTTTCTGCATTATGTATTAAAAAGGGCAACTGATCTGAAGAAGCAGAGCATGATGTATTTGTGTTCTGTAACTTACCCTTAGAAATAGTTGATGTAAAAAGTTGGAGTACTGTATATGTTACTAGCATATTTTAGAAACATAGTTGCTGAATTATGTGATTAATTCTTTCTTGCAAAACTGCAATGGATTTTAAACGTTCCAAACAACGCGGGTATAGTATTAGGGACTAGAAAACATATTGTAGGGTTGTTCTGTTAGGATAGGAGACTCCCAGCAAAGAAAACAGATTTAACAAA
>NW_011195639.1:0-497 GCF_000146605.3 Meleagris gallopavo | reverse complement strand
GTACTGTATATGTTACTAGCATATTTTAGAAACATAGTTGCTGAATTATGTGATTAATTCTTTCTTGCAAAACTGCAATGGATTTTAAACGTTCCAAACAACGCGGGTATAGTATTAGGGACTAGAAAACATATTGTAGGGTTGTTCTGTTAGGATAGGAGACTCCCAGCAAAGAAAAACAGATTTAACAAACTTCAAAGAAGCTAGGGCCTCTATGCAAGGCTGGACTGTCTCACTCTGCGGGAAGGTTGGGATGCAACAGGCCGGCATCCAGATACTCCCCTCTGTCCTCCTTCAGAGCTTATCTCTATGCAAGGTAGGGCAAGCAGACATCCAGAAACAATAGCCAAGTGTGGAGTAAGTGTTAGAAGTTAATTAAATAATTAGAGATTTATGCTTAGCCAGCAAAGATTTATGTTTATCCAGTATCTGTATGTTTAGTGAAGCGTCAATAAGATTGTGAACCTAAAGTACTCAGCCAATGAGAAACTAGGGGG
>NW_011195638.1:0-972 GCF_000146605.3 Meleagris gallopavo | reverse complement strand
CCTGTAGACAGTAATTCAGACTACCCACAAACCACAGTCTAAACTGTCCCCCTCTTCAAGAAGGGAAACTTTTGCTGATGAACTCTTCCTTTCCTATCACACCTCAGCCACATCCACACGCTCCAAAACATACCTTCCACAGATCCCTGGTGAAAAAGCTGTATCAAGTATGAAGATCTGACAGGACTCAGTCACAGTCACTTCAAACGCAGGTCACAGGGGAAGCATGATTGGCAAGTGGTACACAGAGATAGTTTGGTGAATCTCACCCAGGTAAGTCCATATGTGGGAAAAGGACACAGCAAAGGATGAAAACGTCTCCTGATGCTGACAGGATCTGCATTAGCAAGGAAAAAACACTTTCAGTCAGTTTCAGGATTTCTGTAGGATGGCCAGAAAGGTTTCCTCTATTTCCAGCATACCAGTCAGCCACAATGAAGATGCTGTAGATCTCCCTGCTGGCCATGGTGGTGGAATATTTTCCCAGGGTTAGTTCAGTTGCTGACTGGAAGGACAGCTGGGCAACGCCTTGCTCCAATTTCATTCTTATACACTGGCCAATCTGGTTACTATCTTGCTTCCAGACAGACTAGTCTGATACATGGATACAGTTTATGCTCCAGCTCCAACACTTATTGTTTATGTTATCTTCCCTAATGGAAAAATCATCGCTGATTCTGCTGTCTTCAGTGTCTCCATGTGTTTCAGAAATAAGGTAGGATTCTTGTCAGAGACTATGACTAAATGTGAGAGAGTAAGTGTGGCTGCTGCAACCAAAAAAGAGACTGAAGAATACGTAATTTGTATACCTCTATATGGCTGACACTATAGGGTGCCATGTCTTGTTAACTGCAGTACACGTACAGTGAAGGGAGTTGCAGTGTACAGAGCAAGTATGTGCTGAGCACCCTGGGAGCTGCTGTGGGATGCAAGACAAGTGTTGAGGGAGCTGACAGATGTGATTGTGAAACT
>NW_011195637.1:0-772 GCF_000146605.3 Meleagris gallopavo | reverse complement strand
AAAAGGCAGATGACGTCATGTTGGAATACAAGGAAAACTACTCAGAGCAGCAGCTGTGGAGCAAGAGAAACAGCTGAGAAGCAAGAACACTCTAGAAGAAGAGAAAAAGCCACAGGAACGGCTCACGGCTCTGACTGGAGAAGCGCCCGCACGCACGGTTAAGGAGCGCCTGCAGAACACTCTGGGAGGAGCAGCCCTCCTGGCTGATGCCTGCTTGCCAGCAGCCACTCTGCAGCTTTTCTCAAAGGGTGCAGCACACTGATCCCTTCTGAAAGTCACGTTTCTCTGCGGTTCTTTTCCTGTTGCTTGTCTTAGTCAATAAGTAACTGCACTGCACTTATTCTACATCCTGCTTGCAGAGGCTCATTCGGCGCAGCCTGAACTCCCGAGCAAGAAGGAACGGCAGCAAAGCCCTCACCCAGCGAGGCCACGCACCGCTACGTCTCCAGCATCGCATCCCAGCAGGGCGCTCGCTCCTCCCTGCTGAAATACACCTCTGCAAAGGGCACAGGCTCCTGCAAGCCAAGAGCTCCTCGCTGGGAACAGCCAAGGCCCAGGGAAGCAGCTCACAGAGGAGAGAAACTCCAGTCTCAGCCGCTTCTCTGCCCCCAGCACACAAATGCTGGACGAGGGCATCCCGCTGCCCCCTGCACTCCCATCTCTTGCCCCTTGCCCTCTCCTGGCTGCTTGCCCAAGCAACCTGAGATGGATGCACGGTAGCCTTTGGCTGCTCTCCTCCAGCACCGATCACAGGTGAAAGGCAGATGTTCAA
>NW_011195636.1:0-834 GCF_000146605.3 Meleagris gallopavo | reverse complement strand
GGCAGCAAAGCCCTCACCCAGCGAGGCCACGCACCGCTACGTCTCCAGCATCGCATCCCAGCAGGGCGCTCGCTCCTCCCTGCTGAAATACACCTCTGCAAAGGGCACAGGCTCCTGCAAGCCAAGAGCTCCTCGCTGGGAACAGCCAAGGCCCAGGGAAGCAGCTCACAGAGGAGAGAAACTCCAGTCTCAGCCGCTTCTCTGCCCCCAGCACACAAATGCTGGACGAGGGCATCCCGCTGCCCCCTGCACTCCCATCTCTTGCCCTTGCCCTCTCCTGGCTGCTTGCCCAAGCAACCTGAGATGGATGCACGGTAGCCTTTGGCTGCTCTCCTCCAGCACCGATCACAGGTGAAAGGCAGATGTTCAACTGGAGCCTGCTGGGACAAGAGAAATGGCAGGGGAGGTGTGCTCCCTCCTCTCCCTTTCTTTCTCTCTCCCACCTTCCTCCCCTTGGCCTGGCACGGCAAGGCAGTGAGCAACGCTCCCAGTAACACCCTGACTACATCAGATCAATGATCACAAAACCACCTCGAAACGGGGGGATGAAAGAATTGACAGCAGAGCCCCGGCTCAGCAGCTGAGGGCCAAGGGAGCGTGTGCCTAAAAACAAGGTATGGCAGTGAGTCAATCACCTTAATTACCCCCAAAATAGTCAGCAGCACAAGCACCTCTGAAGCTCTTCTGCACAGCAGCGGGCTGCGGGACGAGCCCTCCCCTCAAGCAGGGATGCCTCTTGAGCTCACATCTGCACTAAGAGCCTTTCCACCTTGACGTCAAGACACCCTGCTGCTGATACACATCCTTAGTAAGTGACTAACAGTTTGGTTTGAG
>NW_011195635.1:0-519 GCF_000146605.3 Meleagris gallopavo | reverse complement strand
GGGACAAGAGAAATGGGCAGGGGAGGTCGTGCTCCCTCCTCTCCCTTTCTTTCTCTCTCCCACCTTCCTCCCTTGGCCTGGCACGGCAAGACAGTGAGCAACGCTCCCAGTAACACCCTGATTACATCAGATCAATGATCACAAAACCACCTCGAAATGGGGGGCTGAAAGAATTGACAGCAGAGCCCCGGCTCAGCAGCTGAGGGCCAAGGGAGCGTGTGCCTAAAAACAAGGTATAGCAGTGAGTCAATCACCTTAATTACCCCCAAAATAGTCAGCAGCACAAGCACCTCTGAAGCTCTTCTGCACAGCAGCGGGCTGCGGGACGAGCCCTCCCCTCAAGCAGGGATGCCTCTTGAGCTCACATCTGCACAAAGAGCCTTTCCACCTTGACGTCAAGACACCCTGCTGCTGATACACATCCTTAGTAAGTGACTAACAGTTTGGTTTGAGCTTTGTTAGCTTCTCTAAGGTTACATCTTCGCACACATAGGACCCCTTAGACACAACCTCTTGGAT
>NW_011195634.1:0-646 GCF_000146605.3 Meleagris gallopavo | reverse complement strand
AATATTGGTCTGCTGCTGCATGAAATAGCCAAGGGAACTTACAAAGAACAAATAGCCAAAGCAGATCCAAAGTCTTTTGATATTAAAGCAGGAGACTCTATTGTTCTGACCATGTTCTAATTTAACTGTATTATTTCCATTATATTTGTTGTAGATTTAAATATTTTATACAGTCAAAGCCAATGCCCTGGGGTCACTCATTAAGTGTCTTGTTATGTTTTGCCTGTCTTAGGAAACATGCAATTTATATACAGAATATATGAAAACATGTATACGTAGTTTACTGTAAGCATAACACCTATCAACGGAAAACCTAATACATATGGTTACAGAGCAACAAGGAATATGTATACATAAAGCAGAATGTGCTGTTTTATTAGACAGATTCGTTATCTTTTTTTCCTCCCTCTGGAAATATGACTATAAATCTCTGATTAAGTCATCAGAAAATGTATGTTTGATGCTTCAGCTTCCAAATATGCAATTCACACTCTTTTACAGAAATGAGTGATTTTAAGAGCCCCTTAAATTATGCAGACAGGTTGGCACAGCCTGTAACATCTCTCAAATTAGAGGTGCACAATGTCTGGCATAAATAGTGACCTGCCAATCTCATTAAGACCAAGTCCATGATATAAAATGGGAA
>NW_011195633.1:0-866 GCF_000146605.3 Meleagris gallopavo | reverse complement strand
GTTTACTGTAAGCATAACACCTATCAACGGAAAACCTAATACATATGGTTACAGAGCAACAAGGAATATGTATACATAAAGCAGAATGTGCTGTTTTATTAGACAGATTCGTTATCTTTTTTTCCTCCCTCTGGAAATATGACTATAAATCTCTGATTAAGTCATCAGAAAATGTATGTTTGATGCTTCAGCTTCCAAATATGCAATTCACACTCTTTTACAGAAATGAGTGATTTTAAGAGCCCCTTAAATTATGCAGACAGGTTGGCACAGCCTGTAACATCTCTCAAATTAGAGGTGCACAATGTCTGGCATAAATAGTGACCTGCCAATCTCATTAAGACCAAGTCCATGATATAAAATGGGAAATATACAGAAATGCAAAGGCTAAGATTCTTGAAAGCATGAAGATCATCAGGTATTCAGTTAGCATGCCAGCTACTAGCAATCCTCAAGTATTTCAAGGGCATGAAGACACACTGATTACTCTTTTTGCTTCAACTACACGTCAGTCGCATGAAAGAGTGGAAGCAAAAAGGCTCCTGAGTGTGCTTAGACGTGCCTTGGCTAGACACTACCTTATGCCTTAACCAAATTCAGGCTCTCTGATGAGGCATTCCTCCACCTCCATTGCCCAGTAGGGACCAGCTAACTCCAAACATGCATTATATTCAAGAGGAAAGGGATTCCTCTGAGTGAATCTGAGATCACTTTAAATAACACACAAAGACGGAACAGTGGCCATAGAAGGCCCACTTTCTTTAGACAAGTTTTGTTCCAGCTCCCCCTCATCTTGAAAGGTGGCCTGATGCAAAGGAGTATAAGACTCTGAATAGCCCATTTTTCAGCAATGAATTCAAACTTAC
>NW_011195632.1:0-463 GCF_000146605.3 Meleagris gallopavo | reverse complement strand
CCTGGCATTGAAGATGTTTTGATTTTTTTTTTGGAGGGATCTTTAAACTAGGACAGTGCAGATGTGGCTGGAGGCAATCTGTGTTTATTTTCTCTTGAGAAATGCCTGCTCCAGCTGAGGGCTTCCCTGCTGCAGCACAGAGCACAGCCCTGAGGGCTGCGTGTTCCATATCAGCTGCAGGCTGTGCAGCCCCACTGCAGCCCGGTGCCCAGGGCTGCCCTGCGGATCAGGTCCCTGCTGTGCCCCAGGGTCTCTGCTGCCTGCCAGGCTCAGCACTCAGCCTGCCCAGGGAGCTGCCCAGGGCTCTGCGGGGAGACGTGTCGGGGGAAGGAGCCCCCAGCAGGGCAGGGCAGGGCATGGGGCTTCTACTGCCTCAGCTGCTGCATCCTAGAGCACTTCATGGCACCTTTCCATGTCTCCATCTTTCACGAAAGGCCTTGCAGAGTCCGTGCTTTCCGTTCTT
>NW_011195631.1:0-858 GCF_000146605.3 Meleagris gallopavo | reverse complement strand
AGGGATCTTTAAACTAGGACAGTGCAGATGTGGCTGGAGGCAATCTGTGTTTATTTTCTCTTGAGAAATGCCTGCTCCAGCTGAGGGCTTCCCTGCTGCAGCTCAGAGCACAGCCCTGAGGGCTGCGTGTTCCATATGGGCTGCAGGCTGTGCAGCCCCACTGCAGCCCGGTGCCCAGGGCTGCCCTGCGGATCAGGTCCCTGCTGTGCCCCAGGGTCTCTGCTGCCTGCCAGGCTCAGCACTCAGCCTGCCCAGGGAGCTGCCCAGGGCTCTGCGGGGAGACGTGTCGGGGGAAGGAGCCCCCAGCAGGGCAGGGCAGGGCATGGGGCTTCTACTGCCTCAGCTGCTGCATCCTAGAGCACTTCATGGCACCTTTCCATGTCTCCATCTTTCACGAAAGGACCTTGCAGAGTCCGTGCTTTCCGTTTCTTCCTAAAGGAGTGTGAGAATTTCTTTAACTGAGCACTGAGACACCAGAATCATTACAATGAGATGTCACAGAATTGCAGAGGTTGGAAAAGACCTTCAAGATCATCGAGTCCAACTGCAACCTGACCGTGTCACTCTAACAGCCCACCACTAAATCACATCCCTGAGCAAACTAGAAACTCTACCCAGGATACTGAGGTATTTTGTTGTGGATTAACGGTAACGATAGAAGTGCTTTGTATTTCGGAAATACGCCATTCAGACAGATGAGCTTCATTTCAAAAACATGGATAGAAAGCCGTACGGTACCACTATGCGCTGTATCCATTTCCACATACGCCCTAGGACTCTGCATCTCCGCAAGCTTTGTACCACTTTCAGAGCAAAAGCTACCAAATCTCTATTTGAAACTTCATGCAATGGTAGTTT
>NW_011195630.1:0-764 GCF_000146605.3 Meleagris gallopavo | reverse complement strand
TGCTGCATCCTAGAGCACTTCATGGCACCTTTCCATGTCTCCATCTTTCACAAAAGGACCTTGCAGAGTCCGTGCTTTCGGTTTCTTCCTAAAGGAGTGTGAGAATTTCTTTGAACTGAGCACTGAGACACCAGAATCATTACAATGAGATGTCACAGAATTGCAGAGGTTGGAAAAGACCTTCAAGATCGTCGAGTCCAACTGCAACCTGACCGTGTCACTCTAACAGCCCACCACTAAATCACATCCCTGAGCAAACTAGAAACTCTACCCAGGATACTGAGGTATTTTGTTGTGGATTAACGGTAACGATAGAAGTGCTTTGTATTTCGGAAATACGCCATTCAGACAGATGAGCTTCATTTCAGAAACATGGATAGAAAGCCGTACGGTACCACTATGCGCTGTATCCATTTCCACATACGCCCTAGGACTCTGCATCTCCGCAAGCTTTGTACACTTTCAGAGCAAAAGCTACCAAATCTCTATTTGAAACTTCATGCAATTGTAGTTTTCTTGTCAAAGAAAACTTTTTCAGCTTCCTTATAGATAATCAAGTATGGGTCCGAAAAGACCCATAGCCACTCCTCTGCCTACAGAGAGCACCAGAGAATCCCTTTTGTTGGCCACATCGGGGTGTGTCTGAGCTGTTCCACGGTTCCTGCAGACAGGGAGATGCTCCTAAGTACTGCTCTGCAGTCAGAGCAGGGTCTGCAGGGCACAGCTGGTGGCACAGAGGTATGGATGGGGGTCTACGGGTGACA
>NW_011195629.1:0-618 GCF_000146605.3 Meleagris gallopavo | reverse complement strand
GGACCCCCAACCACAATGGGACTCCCCAGTTCTCCCAACCCCAGTAAGACCCCCTCAAACAACTCACATAGCCCCAGTGAGAGACCTCCTAACCCTCCCAACACCAAGAACACCACCTCCCCCCAAAATCAGGACTTCTAGGAGCCCCTAACCCCAGTGGGATGCCCCCATTAGCCCACATTCCTCCCGTGTTCTCCTGATGTCCCTTGGTGGTTTTGGTGCACCCAGCGTCCCCCTGTTGTCCCCTCCCTGGTGGATCTGCGCTCCCATGTCCCCTCAGTCCCTGGCCAAGTGGCTCTGGGGCCCCAGTGTTGCCCTCAGTGTCCCCTTTGTTCCCTCCCCAGTCGCTCTGGGTTCCCAATGCACAAAAGTGCATCGCTGAAAAATATTACAGTGGGGTGTCTACATCTGCAACTTAAGCTGGAAGTCCAAGGACTTTCTCACACTTGGATTAGAAAGGAAACAAAAGCAGGAAAAGACACTGCAAGTTGGTTGGCTGCTGAGGCAGCCATGACTTAAAAGGCAGAGCCCTGTACATCAGCCCCCAGGGAGGGCCGCCTGGCAAGAGATGAAATACCTGCGTCTCGCTCTGCAGGGCATCGTAACTCGTCATGCTAG
>NW_011195628.1:0-542 GCF_000146605.3 Meleagris gallopavo | reverse complement strand
TCCCCAGTCGCTCTGGGTTCCCAATGCACAAAAGTGCATCGCTGAAAAATATTACAGTGGGGTGTCTACATCTGCAACTTAAGCTGGAAGTCCAAGGACTTTCTCACACTTGGATTAGAAAGGAAACAAAAGCAGGAAAAGACACTGCAAGTTGGTTGGCTGCTGAGGCAGCCATGACTTAAAAGGCAGAGCCCTGTACATCAGCCCCCAGGGAGGGCCGCCTGGCAAGAGATGAAATACCTGCGTCTCGCTCTGCAGGGCATTGTAACTCGTCATGCTAGAAAGGGGTGGGGAAAGGGGGACAAGTTGTTCTCCCCACACGCACAGTAGAAGACAGCAACTTTGGCTAAAACAAAATTTAAGAGTCCTCCGTGTAGAGAGAACTTTGTCTCTTTTAATTGGGGATTTTGGGGATTTAGGACAAATTTGAAGAACAGGAGAAGGGGAAAGGGAATGGGGACATCATCCTCCAAGGGAGAAGCAGGACAGCGCAGGCAGTGGATTCCCCAAGGTGGTTGTGCATAAATAAAGGGCAACCGTTG
>NW_011195624.1:0-698 GCF_000146605.3 Meleagris gallopavo | reverse complement strand
AGCCCAGCCTCAGGCACAGGGGTTGAAGCTTGATGATTCTTAAATTCCCTTCCATCCCAAGACATTCTACGAGGATTCTAGGATTTCCCCAAGTCCAGTCATAAACACGGGAGGATTGGGCCACCTGTCTGCGCGTTCCAATGGAGCTTAATGCACTCCTCTTGCTTACTTGCTCAACTTGGGGATTAAGGATCGTCTTGACAAGCCACGTTCTGATCAAGCAGATCACTAGCACAGCCAAACCTCTATCTGTCCACCAGGGACGCTGGCTGTTCTCAGCCTCATCCTGACTTGCAGGAGAACTGCCTTTGCCCTCCCTCATTCTCACTGCCTACAAACAGCTGCCATATGCCCCGTGGTATGTACGAAGGATCATCAGCACAGAGGATAACGTGGGATGGATAAGGGAGGTATTACACACGGGACACACCCCAAAAAAGACTCCCCTTTGCTTCCCTCCACCATCTAATGTAACATCCGTACCTGGCTTTGGCACTGAGTTGACGAGAGCCTCAGGAACTTTGTTAGTAATCAGCTCCACGCACTCGCCAGGAAAGAATCCCACCTGTAACAAGAACAAAAAGAGAGGCCAACTATTGCATGCAGCATTTCCCACGTCTGAACGGTTAAACCAAAAGCAACACAACATTTTCCTTGGATCGTGCTTGCCTGATAGCCTTGCTCTGTAAGACTACCCA
>NW_011195623.1:0-618 GCF_000146605.3 Meleagris gallopavo | reverse complement strand
CCAGCTGAAAAAAATAAAAGACACATTTACATTGGGGTTTTTGTTTAATTAATTGATTAATTTATTGTAGTTGTTGTTGGTTTTGGGTTTTTTTTGCACCGTGCTAACAATGAGACTTGGTAGTATCAGAATGTATCTGATAAAGGGGGAAAAGGTATTTTTTGAGAACTTTTCTTAGTTCTTAGTCCTATCTGCTTGGACAACACTGAACTCCCTTGACACCAACTTTCTTGAAAAAGAGGAAAATGAGTAATGTCATTAACCTCCTCCTACCCGATTACTTCCTGGATGTTGGCATGCCCCAGCTGATTAAGTATCCATCTATATGTTAGGTATGAATTGTCTTCTGCTTTGGTTGTAGGTCTTTCAGGTTGCAGCCTATGAAGAAGAGGCTCATGTAGCATTTGCAGTGCTGTATGCAGTTGAAGGCAAAACTGATGACGCTTTCCGAGCAGTTGAAGCTATGAAGCATATGGTTTCATACCAGAACCTTGCCGAGGCTGGTTCCTAACTTGTGTTACCCAAATGCTTTTTTGTTCCTTGCATTCCAACTGATTCTTATTCATCCAAATGCTGTTGCTTAGCTTTGCCAAAGGAAGGCAGAGGAGATTGTGAATG
>NW_011195622.1:0-1037 GCF_000146605.3 Meleagris gallopavo | reverse complement strand
GTTTGTGGCCCTGGTTTTGTTCAAAGATGTCAGACCTCTGTGCGCCTTTGTTCCCCTCCTGCTGGTTCCACAGAGCCCTTCCATTTTTGAGAAGGCTGTGGGTTTAGTTCAGCATCTCCAGATGTGTCACACAGATTCAGGGCTTTCAAGAAGTCACTTCTTTAAAGTGTTGAAGATGGTGAATTCTGCTAGACAGAGCGCTTGTCTAATCCAACCTCTTAACCCCAAGGTTTGTTCTGCAGTCCCGATGATGGCACAGGCATTAAACAGCCCGGAGCTCATCGCTGGGGAGAGGCTGCGCCTTGTGTTGTGAAGGGAGAGATGGAGTTCCTGCTCTCCCTCCAAGAATAACCTTGGCAGCAAGCTCTGGCACAGAATCACAGAATCACAGAATGGCCAGGGTTGGAAGGGACTCAAGGATCACGAATCTCCAACCCCCTGCCACATGCAGGACCACCAACCTCCACATTTCATACCAGCTCAGGCTGCCCAGGGCCCCATCAACCTGGCCTTGAACACTTCCAGGGGTGGATGGGGCATCCACAGCCTCTCTGGGCAGCTGTTCCAGCACCTCACCACTCTCTCTGTAAAGAACTTCCCTCTGACATCCAACCTCAATCTTCCCTCCCTCAACTTCAAACCATTTCCCCTTGTCTTGCTGTTATCTACCCTTTCAAAGACCTGACTTCTCTCCTGTTTGTAGGCTCCCTTTAGGTCCTGAAAGGCTGCAATGAGCTCACCCCACAGCCTTCTTTTCTCCAGGCTGAACAAGCCCAGCTCCCTCAGCCTGTCTTCATAGGGGAGGTGCTCCAGCCCTCTGATCATCTTTGAGGCTCTCCTCTGGACCCTCTCCAACAGCTCCCTGTCTTCCTTGTACTGAGGGCTCCAGACCTGGACACAATAGGTATATATAGTCAATTTGAAAACATGGATGGAAATAACTATGTGGCATCTGCATATTATGTGGCATTACCATTCCAGAGGGAGCTGCTAATTTTACAGGTTGGGATTTTTAAGCAGGTTTCCAGCCTGTCCTT
>NW_011195621.1:0-861 GCF_000146605.3 Meleagris gallopavo | reverse complement strand
CTTTGCCCATGTCTGCATGGCGTTCCCAGCCCTTGCCTTTCTCCCCATCTCCACCTGGAAGCCCAACAGGAGGTGATGAGAGGCAGGAGGAGCAGTGCCCCAGAGCACAGCAGTGGGAGGAGCGCCCCTTCCTTCCCAGAGTCCGAGCACACGTGGCTGAGTGCTTGCTGAATGCGTTTGGTTCCCATGGCTGGAAGGAGCACTTCTGATCTCGTGCTACCCAGGAGCCTCTGGAAATGCACCTGCCATTGCCAGGAACTCCTCTGAGCCCTTCCAGTGTGTAACCAATCAATATGATGTAATGATCAGTGTCATCACACCGGAGGTGTAGGGACAGAAGGGCCAGTAGGATAGAAAGAAAGGTGCTATAAAAGATGGGAAGAAGATTGCTCACCCATATCAGTAGATTCCAAGTTCACAGGGGAAAGCTCCTCCAAGAAAGGCTCGCCAGAAAGAGATCCTTCCCCAGTGGGAATCAGCCCCTCAGTGGGGTCCAGGAGAGGTGCAGCCAGGCTGCTCCCCTTCCATTTGCACAGCGGAATTGCCTTCACCTGTGCTCCCAGGGCTGAGCTGCTCCTTTCCCCGGATGCTCAATCGGAGTTTCAGGCTGTAACTCCACAGTTCCCATCCACTGCACCCCTTCACAGCAGGAACCAAAGATTGAGTCAGCTGGAGGGTGAGCCTTCCCTCGTACAGGGATCCAACACACCAATTTGTACAAGTGCCCGTCGCGGTGCAGGTTGACACAATCTGAGACCACTGATGATGGGTTTGTGGCTGAAGTTCATGTTCTCTCATGGGCCAGAGCTCGGTGGTGTTACTGGAGGCACGCAGTTGTTTGGTGCAGGTCCATCTTATGTT
>NW_011195620.1:0-1174 GCF_000146605.3 Meleagris gallopavo | reverse complement strand
TTGACACAATCTGAGACCGCTGATGATGGGTTTGTGGCTGAAGTTCATGTTCTCTCATGGGCCAGAGCTCGGTGGTGTTACTGGAGGCACGCAGTTGTTTGGTGCAGGTCCATCTTATGTTCCGTCAGTCCCACGTGGGCCATCGCCAGGGGTTGTGCTTGATCTCACAGCAACACTGGAACACTTTGATGGCGTTTCGCTCCTTCCGGTGATCCCAGGGGCTCAAAGACTCGCGGGGTGTAGTAGAGATGTTTCATGGGACCAGGAGTCAGGATTCGGGTCCCCTTAGCACTGAAGACTGGAGTGTTGACCACAATCTCCGTAGGCCATGCACCACTTAGCGGAGCGACTACCGAGCCTCCCACCTCCAATAATCTCCGCCAGGGTGCAAGTAGGCCACGCCACGTCGGTCCTACCTGCACCTTCCAAGGCCATTTTATTCCATGGGTACCTGGTTCTAGATTCTCAGGGGCAGGGGGCAGAAGGTGATTTTCACTGAGCCCTATTTGGGGTCTTCCCCAATTATCGGTGCCCGTAATTTGGATCTTAAGCAGGGAGGCCCATGTTGTCTGCAGCATTTTCAGGGTCTGCCGTCTCTAGGCCTTTCATTCCGATCCGTCTGGGTTTCATAGAGTCTCTTTGTGCAGCCGTGCAGGGACTGAGAGTCTGTCTTCAGGGCAGCCTTAAGAATAGCATTATAGCATTCAAGGAGGCCTGCCCCCGTTGGATGATATGGCAGATATCGCCATTCGATGTTGCTGTCTTCAGCTCAGTCTTGTATCGTGGTGCCGGTCAAATGAGTCCCGTGGTCGCTGTCGATGACCTGAGGTGTCCCGTAGGCAGACATCAGTTTAGTGAGTGCCTTGATGGTATATGCCTGGTTTGCTCTCGGCACTGGACAGCCCTGCAGAAGCCCGCTTGTGGTGTGTATGCAGGTCAGGGCATATGTCACCTCCTCAGAGCCAGGGAGGGGCCCGATGTAATCAACCTGCCATCGCTGGAGAGGACTGTGTCCTCTAGCAAGATGGGCTGTTGTTTGGGGCAACGGTCTCGGTCTCATGTTGGAGCAGGCATCGCAGTCTCGGCATGCCCGGGTGATGTCAGGTAGCTGTATGGGCAGTCCCCACGCTGCAGCAGCTGCCCACAGTGTCTTTGTCCTCATGCCGTAGCTTCT
>NW_011195619.1:0-1006 GCF_000146605.3 Meleagris gallopavo | reverse complement strand
CTGGAATAGAACAGCTCAGTTGGAAGGGACCTTCACAGATAGCGCAGTTGCCTCACCTCTTCAGGTCTAACTGAACCTTAAAGCATCTCAGATCTGAAAGCATAAGCCTTAAAGCATAGAGGCATGACCAGCAGTTCGAGGGAGGTGATGCTGCCCCCCTACTCTGCTCTCATTGACACACCATCTGGAGCACTGCGTCCAGTTCTGGAGCCCTCAACACAAGGACATGGAGTTGTTCAAGCAGGTCCAGAGGAGGGCCACAAAGATGATCAGAGGGCTGAAACACCTCCCCTGAACGGAAAGGCTGAGAGAGCTGGAGCTCATCAGCTCCAGTGCAGAAGAGAAGGCTCCAAGGAGACCTTGGAGTGGCCTGCCAGTACCTGAAGGGCCCTACAGGAAAGCTGGGGAGGGACTTTTTATCAGGGCAGGTAGCGACAGGACAAGGGGAAATGGCTTTAAACTGGAAAAGGGTAGATTTAGACTACATATCAGGAAGAAATTTTCTACTGTGGGGATGGGGAGACACTGGAACAGGTTGTCCAGCAAGGTTGTGAATGCCTCCTCCCTCCAAGCATTCAAAGCCAGGCTGGATAGGACTTTTGAGCAACCTGATCTAGAGGGAGGTATCCCTGCCTATAGCTTGGGTTTGAAACTAGCTCATCTTAAAGGTCTCTTCCACTCCATACCATTCTATGATTCTATTCTACGATTCTATATTCATAAGGCTCTTCTTGTTCTCTAAGTTGTTGTGCTACTGGAATAGAATAGTCTTGCACAGAACTTGCTTAGAAGATGCAGTTAAATTTGCTGAAGCCTAAGGACACAGACTGCTGGACTTTCACCCAGCTGCAAGTAAGGAAGGCCACACAGCTTCCTCTAACTGCAAGATAAGGAAGAAAGACAGACTAAATTGAGACTCTGCAAGCATTGGCAGATCTTACAGGCCTGAAGATTGGAGAAAACAGCCCACCAAGAGACAACAAAAGGAACCAATCCAGAGCAGGAA
>NW_011195618.1:0-650 GCF_000146605.3 Meleagris gallopavo | reverse complement strand
CCTCCCTCCAAGCATTCAAAGCCAGGCTGGATAGGACTTTTGAGCAACCTGATCTAGAGGGAGGTATCCCTGCCTATAGCTTGGGTTTGAAACTAGCTCATCTTAAAGGTCTCTTCCACTCCATACCATTCTATGATTCTATTCTATGATTCTATATTCATAAGGCTCTTCTTGTTCTCTAAGTTGGTGTGCTACTGGAATAGAATAATCTTGCACAGAACTTGCTTAGAAGATGCAGTTAAATTTGCTGAAGCCTAAGGAAACAGACTGCTGGACTTTCACCCAGCTGCAAGTAAGGAAGGCCACACAGCTTACTCTAACTGCAAGATAAGGAAGAAAGACAGACTAAATTGAGACTCTGCAAGCATTGCCAGATCTTACAGGCCTGAAGATTGGAGAAAACAGCCCACCAAGAGACAACAAAAGGAACCAATCCAGAGCAGGAAGATCTCCAACCTCCATACTACTATTGGTCTACATGGCCGAGTGAGAGGTTGGCAACATGCACCAAAAGGGCATTTCTCTGTGCAAGGTCCTTCCTCAAGAGCAATCACCTCCATTTGTCTGTGTAAGCTCTGTATGGCTTTTATTTTTCAGGTGGGGAATCAACCACCACCCTAAGAAGCCTGTGTCAGCAGCTGGCCGCACTA
>NW_011195617.1:0-645 GCF_000146605.3 Meleagris gallopavo | reverse complement strand
TAACTGCAAGATAAGGAAGAAAGACAGACTAAATTGAGACTCTGCAAGCATTGGCAGATCTTACAGGCCTGAGGATTGGAGAAAACAGCCCACCAAGAGACAACAAAAGGAACCAATCCAGAGCAGGAAGATCTCCAACCTCCATACTACTATTGGTCTACATGGCCGAGTGAGAGGTTGGCAACATGCACCAAAAGGGCATTTCTCTGTGCAAGGTCCTTCCTCAAGAGCAATCACCTCCATTTGTCTGTGTAAGCTCTGTATGGCTTTTATTTTTTCTGGTGGGGAATCAACTACCACCCTAAGAAGCCTGTGTCAGCAGCTGGACGCACTAACAGTAAAGAAATGTTTTCCACTGTCTGGTCTGAACCTCCCCTGATGCAGCTCTGTGCCATTCCTGAGCGTCCTGTCATTGGCTCCCAGGTAAACACAGCACCTTCCTCTGCACTTCCCTCTTCAGGGACTTGCAGAGAGCAAAGAGGCCATCTCCTGGCCTTTGCTTCTCTGGACTAGGCAATGCAAGTGCCCTCAGCCTCTCCCCACAGCACACACCTTCCAGTCCTCTTAGCAGCTTTGTTCCCTTCCACCTGGCTGCCAGGGCTCATATTAAACTTGCTACCACCAGCACCTCTACACCCTGTCCTA
>NW_011195616.1:0-576 GCF_000146605.3 Meleagris gallopavo | reverse complement strand
CAGCAGCTGGCCGCACTAACAGTAAAAGAAATGTTTTCCACTGTCTGGTCTGAACCTCCCCTGATGCAGCTCTGTGCCATTCCTGAGCGTCCTGTCATTGGCTCCCAGGTAAACACAGCACCTTCCTCTGCACTTCCCTCTTCAGGGACTTGCAGAGAGCAAAGAGGCCATCTCCTGGCCTTTGCTTCTCTGGACTAGGCAATGCAAGTGCCCTCAGCCTCTCCCCACAGCACACACCTTCCAGTCCTCTTAGCAGCTTTGTTCCCTTCCACCTGGCTGCCAGGGCTCATGTTAAACTTGCTATCACCAGCACCTCTAGACCCTGTCCTAGTACTGCTCTCCAGACACTTGTCTCCTAATCTGCATCTCTGTCCTCATTCCATTGCTGCCACAGTGCCTGGCAGTTTCCTCTGCTGAACTCCATGCCACTGCTGATTGCCTAACGCTCTGATCTATCCAGATTCTTCCCTAAGGCCTCTCATCCCTCCAGGGAGCCTCCAGCACTTCCCACTTACATATCAGCAGCTATGGAAAAGAACCTGCACAGGATGCACGCCTCTCCTGCATCCAAGTCAA
>NW_011195615.1:0-475 GCF_000146605.3 Meleagris gallopavo | reverse complement strand
GAGGCCAGCTCCTGGCCTTTGCTTCTCTGGACTAGGCAATGCAAGTGCCCTCAGCCTCTCCCCAGAGCACACACCTTCCAGTCCTCTTAGCAGCTTTGTGCCCCTCCTCCCGGCTGCCAGGGCTCATGTTAAACTTGCTATCACCAGCACCTCTACACCCTGCCCTAGTACTGCTCTCCAGACACTTGTCTCCTAATCTGCATCTCTGTCCTCATTCCATTGCTGCCACAGTGCCTGGCAGTTTCCTCTGCTGAACTCCATGCCACTGCTGATTGCCTAACGCTCTGATCTATCCAGATTCTTCCCTAAGGCCTCTCATCCCTCCAGGGAGCCTCCAGCACTTCCCACTTACATATCAGCAGCTATGGAAAAGAAACCTGCACAGGATGCACGCCTCTCCTGCATCCAAGTCAATGGGAGCCCCATTCACTAGGACTCCTTGAGCTCTGCCACTGAGCCACTCCCTAGAGCCTGC
>NW_011195614.1:0-500 GCF_000146605.3 Meleagris gallopavo | reverse complement strand
ATGTTAAACTTGCTATCACCAGCACCTCTACACCCTGCCCTAGTACTGCTCTCCAGACACTTGTCTCCTAATCTGCATCTCTGTCCTCATTCCATTGCTGCCACAGTGCCTGGCAGTTTCCTCTGCTGAACTCCATGCCACTGCTGATTGCCTAACGCTCTGATCTATCCAGATTCTTCCCTAAGGCCTCTCATCCCCTCCAGGGAGCCTCCAGCACTTCCCACTTACATATCAGCAGCTATGGAAAAGAAACCTGCACAGGATGCACGCCTCTCCTGCATCCAAGTCAATGGGAGCCCCATTCACTAGGACTCCTTCAGCTCTGCCACTGAGCCACTCCCTAGAGCCTGCATCTGTCCATCTCACCTTTGGATGACTTGTCTGGAAGGATGCCACGAGGGACAGCATCAAAGGCCTCCCTGAAATCTAGAAAGATTACATCCTCTGCCTTTCATACACTAAGTGGGTGGCCTTCTCCTAGAGCCACATTTGATGACCAA
>NW_011195613.1:0-641 GCF_000146605.3 Meleagris gallopavo | reverse complement strand
GCCGAATTAGATGTTCACATCACTCAGATGGCTTTGGTTGTGGCCTGTGGCAACAACGCCCGAGTTCTGTTTGGACCCCCATTGGTTTCTGGTCTCGGGTTTGGCACGGACAGAAGAGAGATACAGTAGGATTGAAAAGCAGTTATTGGCTGCCGATCAGCACTGCAGGCAGTAGAGCCAATAACTGAAACGGCTGAAGTTATAGTCAAGACCACTCTGCCGATTCAGGGGTGGGTAAAAGATCTGACCCACCTTCCGAAGACGGGGTGGCCCAAGCACAAACAGTGGCACGATGGGTCGCCTATCTCAGCCAAAGGAGCAGTCTGTCTTCATCCCCTTTGAAAGAAGAACTTCAGAAGATCCTAGGCCCACTAACATATCACAGTGACGCACCGAAAGGAATACTGGTCGCTCCACCGCAGAAGAGTCCCGCTCAGGAGGGAAAATACCCTATCCCTGAAGATGCTTGGTACACAGATGGATCCAGCAGGGGCAATCCGAGCAAGTGGAGAGCAATAGCATACCATCCTTCTACTGAGACCATCTGGTTTGATGAGGGGGATGGTCAGAGCAGCCAACGGGCAGAACTGCGAGCCGTGTGGATGGTTATAAGTAAGGAAGCCGGTGATGGTATCCTGAAC
>NW_011195612.1:2244-3127 GCF_000146605.3 Meleagris gallopavo | reverse complement strand
CGTGTTGCATTACGTAGCCACCTGGTCTTATGGATGTTCACTTTGTCAGCAAAATCCATGACTTAAACTTGCCACTCCAAATGACTGGTTAGAAAGCCGACGTGCCTTCATTGCAGCACTGGGTGCAGGGGGGATCACTGCTCCTAGCATGCACACAGAAGAGCTGGAGCACACAGGTTCTAGACAAGCAACTTGTGAACATTCCAATCTCAGGAAGCGCGCGCCTGTTCCAATAACTGCTGTACAGATTAAAAACTGATTACAGATGAGCTCTTTGGAGATGGGGTTCTTGCCAAGCGTCCTCAGTGGTTGTGTGATTCCTCTGGGAGTTGCTATCCAGCCTAAAGGTCATGTCCTAAGTTGACCAGGTCCCGTTTTCGTCAAGAAATTATTTACAGAAAATCAGCTGCTGATCAAGTTTCTAGTATCACATTGGCCTTGCTATAGGGTCTGCATTCAGAATCACAGAACCACGGGATTTTGTAATTTCTTTTTGCAAACCTTAATTTCGCAACACCAAGAAGTTATTCCAGCTTTGGTATCTGGCAAACTTGGTATATAACTGAGTAACTGTAATCGTAAAGTTGTAGAAGCACGGAGGTGGAGAAATTAATTCTCTTCTTGTCACTCTCTGTACTGTACCCCCGTGGTTGTCAACATGTAATGCAATACTGAAATTTCCGCTGAAAAATTGAAAGCTGTCCTTCACTTTTGTCTCTAGGTTGTGCTTCTCTGAGGCTGAGAAAGGAGGATCTGGGTTTTAAAATATCTGCTTGGTTTGGGTTCTTCTTTATGCAGCTGCTGTGTCAGCTCATGATGATGCAATAGGACCTGTAGTTACCCTTGCTGTCTGTAACTCAAACCTGCCAGATTCCTACTGTTA
>NW_011195612.1:0-545 GCF_000146605.3 Meleagris gallopavo | reverse complement strand
GCAACGTCCTCCCTGCCATTCCTCCTCCCTGAGGCCGTTTGTAACTATTTTCTTACTGCTAGGTAGAATCCCAGCACTCCAGTCAAACATACCTTGGCTTTGTCAAGTTAGTCAGAGAGCATGTTCTCGACAGCAAGGTGGAAAACAGCTGGCCCAGGGCAACAGCAAGGAGATGATCAGTGCCATAACATCGCCAAGCCCACAGCCCTCTGGCATTATCACAGACCCTGGCCACAGAGCCCCCTCTCCATTCCATTCTATGCTGCTTTTTACTCAGACTCAGCACACCAAGCTCCCCTGTTGTTTACTGACAGCTGAGGCCGCAGGTCACGTTTTGTAGGGAACTTTCACACCACAGATTATTCACTGCATTCCACCCTGCAAGTTTACCATCTCTCAAAAGGTGACACTTCAGTAAGTCACCTCTGGTAAATACTCCACAGTATGGTAATGAATCCATTTTTTTCTCCCTAGCATAACACTTTTGTCCATGTTCTGACACCATTATTAGTTTCTCCAGCAGTCTCATTCTCACTGCCTTGCTG
>NW_011195611.1:0-588 GCF_000146605.3 Meleagris gallopavo | reverse complement strand
TGTTATGCTAGGGAGAAAAAATGGATTCATTACCATACTGTGGAGTATTTACCAGAGGTGACTTACTGAAGTGTCACCTTTTGAGAGATGGTAAACTTGCAGGGTGGAATGCAGTGAATAATCTGTGGTGTGAAAGTTCCCTACAAAACGTGACCTGCGGCCTCAGCTGTCAGTAAACAACAGGGGAGCTTGGTGTGCTGAGTCTGAGTAAAAAGCAGCATAGAATGGAATGGAGAGGGGGCTCTGTGGCCAGGGTCTGTGATAATGCCAGAGGGCTGTGGGCTTGGCGCTGTTATGGCACTGATCATCTCCTTGCTGTTGCCCTGGGCCAGCTGTTTTCCACCTTGCTGTCGAGAACATGCTCTCTGACTAACTTGACAAAGCCAAGGTATGTTTGACTGGAGTGCTGGGATTCTACCTAGCAGTAAGAAAATAGTTACAAACGGCCTCAGGGAGGAGGAATGGCAGGGAGGACGTTGCTGTTAACTTCTGGACCAGTCAGCAGGCTGACCCTCTCCTTCCCCCCAGAGGCTTTCCTGGGAAACTCAGAACTCTCTGTAGAGCTGTTGCACGACTCGATGCAGTTGT
>NW_011195610.1:0-564 GCF_000146605.3 Meleagris gallopavo | reverse complement strand
CTGCTTAAGTGTCATCTGCTCCCTTTGGGCCTACCCAGTGGGCAGCAACATTCAAGCTGTTACTTACATCACCGAGAAGAGCTGGAGACAATTCTTCTTCTCCTAACAACTTCCAGGTGCCTAGAAGCACAAACAGAGACCAGCAGTGTTTCATCACTTCACCAAAGGAAGGTCAAACACCCCAGCTGGGAAGAGCAGTTACAGAACTATGGTTACAGTACATGTTCCACGAGCACTTTGTATTTGGGACTGCGTAGATACAGCCCAAAGGCATACTTAGTACGTTCAGCTTCCTCTAGGAAACATCTTCTCTTTACAAATCACTTGCAGTTATACTGCACAATTAGGAACACCCAAATGCAAGCTGCCTGAAGACTGTTTAATTATTAAGAGTGTAGTTATTTCTACAACCAGTAACTAGTACCATGTTATTATTGGAGAATTTTCAGCACAAGACAATGCTGGAAGGGAAATTGCTCACAAGAGTTACAAAATGCTTCAGATCACACCAGAAATACTTTGTTCTAACAACAGTTATGTTCTAACAGCATCGTCCATTTCCTT
>NW_011195609.1:0-656 GCF_000146605.3 Meleagris gallopavo | reverse complement strand
GTTCTAACAGCATCGTCCATTTCCTTAACAATTTCCAAGATGAACTGATGTGGAGCATTACAGGGAAAAGAGCACTGAGCACAGATGCTAGGATCCTGATTCAAGCAGTAGACTTCAACCAGTGCTGAGTTTTACATTCCAGGATATTTTACGATCTACAACGTGTGAAAGTCAATTACACAACAATGCCTCAGTGGCTGCATTTCAACGCTTTTCAGATCACAGCCACATCAAATTAAAACAAATTCAGTGCAGAAATAGTCTCACAGGCATTAAGATTCTGGCTTGCTATCCCTTTTTTACTGCATTCTGACTAAGTTCTGAAACTTGCTCCTCCCAGTTCACTTAACCAACTTCCACCAGCTCAAGCAGTGCAGCTCTCAGCTCCTGTGTGCATCAGACAGATAGAACTAAATGGTGCAGAAACAATCTTTGACACCTCCAAGAGCTCCCTTCTGCTTACAAACTCTCAGTCCAAAACTATTCCCAATTTTAAGGAAATGAACACCTGAAGCAGTTGGAGCATTTTCCATCTGCCACATTCTGCATCTAGGAGTAACGATTAGCACAAAGGGTTTCCTGCAGTCCTGCAGAAATGGACAAAGGCCTGCTTACAAATGGACAAAGTCTCAATGCACAACACAGTTCATACCAGA
>NW_011195608.1:0-506 GCF_000146605.3 Meleagris gallopavo | reverse complement strand
AAGCATGTTTTGTTTTTGTATTTTTATATATAACTTTGTTAAGCAGAGACTTTGAAAGATTGGGGAATCCTTATCAACATGAAGTACTTCTAATAATTTTGATTGGTTCAGTAAGAGGAGACCATTTCTGGCTGCATTAATTATAAAACCAAAGCCAGGTGTCTTTGCTGCATACCAAGGCAGGTAGAAAGTCCCATGCTGCCTGAAAAAGAATTGACACTGATTCTGGCCTCCTGTTCTGGGCAGACGTGCTTGAAGTGCTTGAAGAGATGCTTCAAATGGCCTCAAATGCTTCAAATGCTTGTGATCCAAGACTTTGAGCATATTTGAGGGATATGATGAAGGTTTAATACTGAGATGCTTTAGGATTTTGAATTTTTCTTATGATCCGAGATCAGAAACTCAGGTAGTCTCTTGCCTGTCAGATAATCCCCTTTTCCTGCTGAAGTTTATCAGGGATTTCTTAGGTGACGACTGAGAGAAATAAAGTTCCTCAAAGGCTAAGC
>NW_011195607.1:0-903 GCF_000146605.3 Meleagris gallopavo | reverse complement strand
GATATGAATTAGAAAAAAAGTTATCATGAAGTTTGTCAAAAACATTGCTTCATTCAAGTCTGGACTTACGGGCAGTGACAGGTGAGAGGACGAGGGAAAACGGCCTCGAGTTGTGCCAGGGGAGGGTTAGGCTGGATATCAGGAGACACTTCTCTACAGAAAAGGCTGTTAAGCACTGCAATGGGCTGCACAGGGAGGTGGTTGAGTCACCATCCCTGGCTGTGCTTAAAAGCCCTTTGGATGTGGTGCTCAGGACATGATTTAGCAGAGGGCTGTTAGAGTTAGGGTAGGATGGTTGGGTCGTGCTTGGACTCGATGATCTTTAAGGTCTTTTCCAAGCTGAGTGATTCTCTGATTCTATGACTCTATTCTGTGATCCATAGCAGACCTGTGAAAACAGTGAAGTCATCTTCACTTCCTTTGTTTTTCTTCCAAAGAAGCCCTGAAATGTTCTGTTCTGTTTCAGATGTCATGCTGTGTCACACCAACGTAACTCCATTCTAAAATCTGCTTTGTAGGATTCCTGAAATTAGAAGGCACCATTTTGAACACCTCCTGGACCATTAACTGTGCTTATCTCTGATACACCTGCCTTTTCAACAGCAGTTGCACATGGCTGGAGCATGTGCACAAACTTGCAGTACACCCTCCTCATTGCTGCAGAGCCTCAGGGCCCTTCTTCCCCTGATGGCTTTCTGCCCAAGATTCAGCTGTGAGCTCCTCATCCTGTGGCAGCTGAGAACAGGATCTCTGCTCTCAAGCACCACGACACAAACTTCTTTCGTTTCATAGTGCAGAGTGTGAATGTGAGTATATTGATCAAGCAAGATGCCATACAAGTGCTGGGACCTTCAGTCGTGTCAGCAGGTTTGGGGAGAAAGAGGCAACGCAGTGTTGGTGATC
>NW_011195606.1:0-1272 GCF_000146605.3 Meleagris gallopavo | reverse complement strand
ATCAAGCTCCTCCTGCATCCTCATCTCAGTGGTACTGAGCATGTCTTGATGCTATTGACCATATTCCTACCTACCAGAAACAAAAGGCAGCTGCGGAAAAGAGCCTTAGCAATAAATGACAGATTGAAAAAAAGCCGTGTTCAAAGCAAAACTATTCCTAAGTGTTGATTTCTGTTATAGACACAAAAAAGAAAACTCTTACACGAGGAGCGCTGGTGTTAACAATGGTATCCAATTTATTTAAGTAAGAGAATGGCATACTTTTGAAAGAGGGAAACAGAAAAGATCACAGCAACGTATCCTGAGCCTACTCAATGCTCAGGAATGTGTCCGATTCATCAAGCTGCACCCCAAGAGTCATCTCGATGGTGAAGGTGCAGTTGGAGGGGGTGGTCAGCCGGATCTTGCATGAGCGGTGGGAGGGCAGCAGCTCCAGGCGGCAGTCACGCGACTGAGGCAGATGCCTCCAGGCTGCTTTCACCTGGTCCTGGAGCCAGAGCGCGCTTTTCTCCACGTGCAGATAGGAGCCCGTGCAGAAGGTGTCAAGCAAGCTGGGCCCCTGTTTTTCCCTCAGCTCCTCCTGATCGTGGTGCAGAAAGCAGAGCATGTCCCCCAGCAGCCGCTCCCTCGTGCAGGTGCACTCCAGCTGCACGCGCAGACAGGACCTGCTCGTGGCTGTCTCCTCCGCGTCGTCCAGCTCCACATGGAAGGTGTGGCCCGGGAGGAGGCCTCACAGGCACGAGCAGCTGGTAGATGACATTGCCATCGTGGGTGCTCCATTCTTCATAGACGCAGACCCCGATGGCCGGCTGCAGCTGGGGCGTGAAGCTGTGGCAGGTTTGTCCTCGGCAGGTGCGCAGAAGGTCATCCACCAGCTCCTCCACCAGCTGGCACTTGTCAGCCATGTACGGTGCTGGCCACTCGGTGCTGTAGGCCCAAACTCTGCCCAGGTCCCATGTCTCGTCTGAGTCACTGTCCTCTTCCTCATTGTCGTCCTCCTCCTTGTTTCTGGACCTTTTCAGGCTGCTGCCGATACAGGCCAGCATACGTGCCACTTTTGTGAGGAAGAAGAAGAGCTTAAGGAAGACGGTAAGGATCGCAGCACAGATCCAAATAATGCTGCTGCTCCGGGGCAAATATCTCGTCTTCCTGATGCACCAAATGAGGCCAAAGAACAGGAGAAAGCCTGCGGGAAAGGCCCAGATGTGCCAGTGCTGAAGGGCAGCAAGGAGCGGGGCTCCCTTGGCCGCCCAGTTCTGCCACTGCTTCCAC
>NW_011195605.1:0-507 GCF_000146605.3 Meleagris gallopavo | reverse complement strand
CTGGCACTTGTCAGCCATGTACGGTGCTGGCCACTCGGTGCTGTAGGCCCAAACTCTGCCCAGGTCCCATGTCTCGTCTGAGTCACTGTCCTCTTCCTCATTGTCGTCGTCCTCCTTGTTTCTGGACCTTTTCAGGCTGCTGCCGATACAGGCCAGCATACGTGCCACTTTTGTGAGGAAGAAGAAGAGCTTAAGGAAGACGGTAAGGATCGCAGCACAGATCCAAATAATGCTGCTGCTCCGGGGCAAATATCTCGTCTTCCTGATGCACCAAATGAGGCCAAAGAACAGGAGAAAGCCTGCGGGAAAGGCCCAGATGTGCCAGTGCTGAAGGGCAGCAAGGAGCGGGGGCTCCCTTGGCCGCCCAGTTCTGCCACTGCTTCCACTGCACCGTCTTGGTCAGTAGCTGAGCCATGTCCCGACTCAGCTGCTCCATACGCAGCCGAACCTGCTCATGCATATTGCCACGCGTGAGGTGAATTCCCAGACGGACGATTCCCATAACAG
>NW_011195604.1:0-699 GCF_000146605.3 Meleagris gallopavo | reverse complement strand
CTCCCAAACTGATACCACTTCAGATCTAAGATAATTTTCCTAACTTTGTTAACTCATCCACTGTTATATTCTATATATTCTATTTTGTGGCTGGCTGATTATCCTTAGCATGGGCTTTTACCCATCTGGTATTAAAAAGGTGTTTTCCTGGCTATGTCTAGTAATAATTGCCAATTCTTCTTTATCCTTACTAGGGATCTATTTACTCCCCAGTTCAGGTCTTCCCATTTACAGAGATACTGTCACATATAAACACGTGTCACAAGCCCACATAGTATGAGAATGTACATATATGATTTTTGCTCCATTGTGTGCTGCTAGGACAGCTGCTCATATTTTTCCTATTTGTGTGCTACCTTCACATTCTTCTATTACTTGCTTCCCAATGGTAATATCCAATGCAGCAGCTTTATATTGCTCTTTGCCATTTTCCCTATTGACTGAGGCATCTGTAAACCAAATGTTTTCTATTGGTATGCCTCAGTAAGGTACATTTCAATTGGTGAAGGCTTAAAAGTAGCTGTAATGCTAAAGATACGTGTTTATATGCATCTAAAATTTGAAAGCTTTACTATGTCTTTCATCTAATTTCTGGATGGTGTGTTTTTGTGCAATTCCTTCTTGGGGAGCAGTCCCCTTCAGGATTATTTCCATTCTGATTTGTACAGGCTGTTCCTGATATATTTTCTCAACTTGCTT
>NW_011195603.1:0-550 GCF_000146605.3 Meleagris gallopavo | reverse complement strand
TTACTATGTCTTTCATCTAATTTCTGGATGGTGTGTTTTGTGCAATTCCTTCTTGGGGAGCAGTCCCCTTCAGGATTATTTCCATTCTGATTTGTACAGGCTGTTCCTGATATATTTTCTCAACTTGCTTAACTGCTCAGACTAAAGATAGAAATCTTTTTCCCATTCAGAATGTTGTTGTTCTGTTTCTTTAAATGTGATTGAACAAAACAGTCAAGACCTTTTTGGCCCTCTGGGGCCAGTTTGGAACAGTAAGTAGCATGTTCAACAAAACCCCATTCAGCTATAGCAGTGTTGAAGGGATGTGTTGGCCTAGTGACTGATACATTTTTAACTCTTCAGTTAGAGTTTTAACTGCCTCTCTATGTTCTAATTTCCACTCCCATGGCTTGCCTTTCCGTAGGAGTGAGTATAATAGACAGTAAATGATAGAAAATCCAGGTACGTTTCCTCTAATACCCTAAAGTTCCCATTAACTGTTGTAATTCCTTCCTTGATTGAGCTCTACAATTTTCCATAAAGTATCTGGAGGAATCACTGCATTAGTATT
>NW_011195602.1:0-705 GCF_000146605.3 Meleagris gallopavo | reverse complement strand
TTATTTCCATTCTGATTTGTACAGGCTGTTCCTGATATATTTTCTCAACTTGCTTAACTGCTCAGACTAAAGATAGAAATCTTTTTCCCATTCAGAATGTTGTTGTTCTGTTTCTTTAAATGTGATTGAACAAAACAGTCAAGACCTTTTTGGCCCTCTGGGGCCAGTTTGGAACAGTAAGTAGCATGTTCAACAAAACCCCATTCAGCTATAGCAGTGTTGAAGGGATGTGTTGGCCTAGTGACTGATACATTTTTAACTCTTCAGTTAGAGTTTTAACTGCCTCTCTATGTTCTAATTTCCACTCCCATGGCTTGCCTTTCCGTAGGAGTGAGTATAATAGACAGTAAATGATAGAAAATCCAGGTACGTTTCCTCTAATACCCTAAAGTTCCCATTAACTGTTGTAATTCCTTCCTTGATTGAGCTCTACAATTTTCCATAAAGTATCTGGAGGAATCACTGCATTAGTATTAACCAAATGTCTAAAATTTTTACTTCTTTACTTGGTCCCTTACATTTTCCAGGTAGAATCTCAATTCCTGCTTTGTCTAGTGTTTGCCATACTACTGCGGCCACTTCGAAGTCCCTTCTGTTTGAATATCATCTATATATCATTCTGAGGAAGTGAGATTGTCTATAAAAGTTCAGTGAGTCCAGCATGAGCAATTGTGGGAGAATGTTTATACCCCTGTGTGAGTCTGT
>NW_011195601.1:0-1436 GCF_000146605.3 Meleagris gallopavo | reverse complement strand
CCCCAGCTGTCTCATCACAGTGTGGTTAAACACACAGTGCACACTGATTTTTCTTCACGGATACTGCCTGCTTGGCCCATCCATGCACTATTTACAATCCCGACGTTATAAGGCTCTTGAAATATCCAGAGTTTACTTTCACAAGATCGTAGTCCGCTCTTCTCTTTCTTAGCCAAAGCCATAAACGGCAGGGAAGGAAAGCAGGCATGGGCCGTGGGTTGCTTGACAGCTTGCTCTGCTGCCTGTTATGAATTATTACTTCATTAAGGACATTGCATCAAGACTAACTCATACGATCTTTTTTTTTCTTTTCCTTTCTTTTTCTTAAATAAAAGATGCTGCAGAGTTCCCAGAAATCACTGACTCTAGCAGTCTTTCTCAGTTGAGTGTTTTACCTCAATCTTGATAGATGTCTGGGAGTCTTGTATCAGGAGCATCCTGGTGGTGAGCATCCTGGGAAAGGGAAGTTGTCCTGCTCCTGTACCTGACATTGGTGAGGCCTCACCTCGAGTACTCAGTTTTGGGCACCTCAGTACAGAAAGGACGTTGAGGTGCTGGAGCGGGTCCAAATAAGGGCAACAAGGCTTGTGAAGGGCGTGGAGAATATGGCCTATGAGAAGAGACTGAAGGAACTGGGGATGTTCAGTCTGGGGAAAAGGAGGCTGAGGGGAGACCTCTTCCAATACCTGAAAGGTGCTTACAGCAAGAGTGGGGCTGGTCTCTTCTCACTGGTGACAGGTGACAGGACGAGGGGAAATGGCCTCAAGTTGCACCAGGGTAAGTTTAGGTTGGATGTTAGGAAACACTTCTTTACAGAAAGGGCTGCTAAGCACTGGAATAGGCTGCCAGGGAGGTGGTTGAGTCACCCTCCCTGGATGTGCTTAAAAACCGTTTGGAGGTGGTGCTCAGGGCCATGATTTAGTGGAGGGTTGTTAGGGTAGTATGGGTAGGTCATGGTTGGACTCGATGATCTTTAAGGTTTTTCCAACCTGAGTGATTCTGTGATTCTATGAATGTTTCACAGATTGGAACAACTTAAAAGAAAAAAAAGCAACTTACCCAGGTAATATTTCATCTGAAGGGCTCTGCAAGTGGCATCATAGAGACCCAATCCACAGTGCAACAAGATTTAATGAGGATTAAAGGCTGTGAAATAAAAAGGACTGCTTTTGTACTTCTTTCTTACGTATGTTAGCTGACTGCATTTCCAGCCAGCGTTGGGACCTACAAAGTCTTACAACAAGGCTTGTGAAGGGCACGGAGAAAATGCCCTTCGAATTTGGTACTGCCTAATTTTTGGGCCTCAAACCTTTTGTCATGCCCGTGGGGAGGCATTTGGTAGGGCAAGTCCACACTCCAGTGTGGAAGCTGTGTATTATTTGTGTGGTGTCCTTGAGCCTCCTTACCTTGAGCTGCAGCTTAGAAACTGCTACATC
>NW_011195600.1:0-565 GCF_000146605.3 Meleagris gallopavo | reverse complement strand
GAACCTGGTAGTGGAGGGGAAAGGAAATCCTCAGGGTTTGGGTGCTTCCGTGTGTTACGAGTGATTGTGATACCACTGCTCGGTCAGTTTGAGTGCATGGAACGAGTCTGAAATCTTTTATTAATGGAGTAATGTGAAAGGAGTCCTATGGATTTGAGAGCTGACTGAAAGTCTGTGGGCATCTTCCAGGAGCTGGGGTAAAGGTGAGGCAAGGAGAGCTGGGGGAGGAGGATGAGGCGTAGGAAGAGGAACGTCTTCCATTGATATCAACTCCTGCTGTTACCTTTTGACTCGGCACGCATGCTTTTTTAATAAAGAACAAACTCATTGTGCAGCTTGTGAATGAACTCATTCACACCTGTTACTGTTTGATGTTCCTCTCTACAAGGAGCTGCAATTGAAGTGGACACTTCTGGTCTGATTGCAGCCCCTCCGCATGCTCAGATCGGCCAAGTTTGCCAGGCCTGGCTCTTGGTTGGTGAGTTGTGCCCAAGGTCAGAGAGTTGGCTCTTCTCGGCTTTGAGATGTGTTTTCCAGTTGCATGTTGTGTTATTTCTGCTGTGTT
>NW_011195599.1:0-748 GCF_000146605.3 Meleagris gallopavo | reverse complement strand
CTTTTTTAATAAAGAACAAACTCATTGTGCAGCTTGTGAATGAACTCATTCACACCTGTTACTGTTTGATGTTCCTCTCTACAAGGAGCTGCAATTGAAGTGGACACTTCTGGTCTGATTGCAGCCCCCTCCCGCATGCTCAGATCGGCCAAGTTTGCCAGGCCTGGCTCTAGGTTGGTGAGTTGTGCCCAAGGTCAGAGAGTTGGCTCTTCTCAGCTTTGAGATGTGTTTTCCAGTTGCATGTTGTGTTATTTCTGTTGTGTTGACCTCCTGAGCTGCAGCCCTGTCTGGGGATCCAAGCAGACTAACTCAGAAGGAATGGCTGAGATATATGTGAGCTTGGATTGGAAATGCAATCCAAGGTCTGCACAAACGTGGGACAGTTCTGAGCGTAAGGAAAGGCATCTGCTGGGTGAGGGCTTTGCTGGGTGAGCATCACCCTGCTGAAGAGCAGGCAGCTGTTGTCTTTGCAGACAGCCACATCCATGGGGATTGGGAGCTTTTTCTGCCTTCCAGCTCTTGGCTGCTGCTCTGAGAGTGGAGGTTCTTGCCCGGAGAGAACCACCAGCAGAAAGGATCCCCTGCGCGGCTTCTGAGCCCTTCCAGACAAACCGGCTGGATTAGCGTGGCCTGTGACCTGGGTTTGGAGTTAACCCAGCAGGCTTTGCCCAAGCAGAATGACCTGTGGGCACAGCGTCCAGCAGGTGGAAGGGACCAACAGCTGCAGACAGCAGCAGCCTGAGCAGCT
>NW_011195598.1:0-1071 GCF_000146605.3 Meleagris gallopavo | reverse complement strand
AGGAAGGTTCATGGAAACAGGCACTCAAGGCTTGCAAGAGATGCAGTGCTCCAGATCAGAGATAGGACCATCACAGTGCCAGACCACACTCTATCACTAAAGGAAACATTTGAGAGCACATTCACAACCTCTGCATAAGCTGTAACGATTCAGCATCTTTAGCTTTATCATTCAGTTGGAGAAGGCAGATGCTCTCACACATCAGTCAGCAAGCACTTGGAGGAGCCAGCCCTCTGGTTTGTACAGTGACAGACATCATTGCTGCCGGCTCTGACACCTTACCAGGAGATGCTTCAGTTTAGTAACGTGGACTTCATTCCTTCCATCAGCAGCTGCTCCTGGACTGACCTTCATTCATACAGTGACACCATCACTTCTAGCACGAGCTGACCTGCAAAACAGAGGGAAGAAAGTGGGATGACAACAAACACGGAGAGAACGTGTTTTAACAACACACCAGTACACAAAGAAACGGAAACCTGGCCCGGCTGTGACGGCCCCGGCCCCCTCCCCCCCCTGCACCAGCACACACACACACACACACAAAGCAAATGAGAAAGCCATAACATAAGTAACAGCAGAAACACCAGTGCAATGGGAGTATATTAAGAAGGTAGGAAAAGGACTGCCCACCCACTCACCTCCAAGGATTTACACCCACAGAACAAACCCCACAGTGGAGAAACTGCCAGAAAGAAACCCTTCCCCCGCGGCAGTCAGCCCTCAAACGAGCTCCAAGAGAGGGGCAGCCAGGCTCTGCCCCTTCCAGCCACGGAGCTGAACTGCCTTCACCTGTGCTCCCAGGGCTGGCTGGGTCCTTTCCTCAGCTGCTCCATCAGTGGTTCAGGCTGTGGTTCAACAGCTCTCATACAGCAGAGCAAAGGAAAAAAGAGCAAAGCAAAGCAACAGATGAAAGAAAAACAACAAAGAAAACTAGCAGGGTTCAGGAAATAACAGAAAGCCACAGGAAGCAAGGCAGAAGGCAAGGTTAATGTCTGTGTGTCTGGAAACAGAGCTGCGGACGTTCAGTGCTGCTCGGAGCACCATCGCAGACAGCTGCACAGAGCAGGG
>NW_011195597.1:0-729 GCF_000146605.3 Meleagris gallopavo | reverse complement strand
TAAAGTCTGAGTAAAACCCGGTGACAGGTCTGAGCAAACCCAAAGGAAACTATGAGTAAACGCAGAGTAAATAATGTGTAAACTTGGTGTAAAGTGTGATAAATAAACAATGTAAAGTATAAGTTAACCCAGAGTGAAGAGTAAGTGAAGTGTAACTTGGAGTAAAGACTGAGGTAACCCAAAGTATAATGTGAGAAAACCTGGAGAAATGTGTTCACAAACCCTGAATAAGGTCTGTGTAAACATGGCCAGTAAAACCCAGAGTATGAACAAACCTGAGTAGGCTGTGGGTGCACCCAGCGTGTGAATAAAAGCCGGAGTAGCATGTGTGTAGAACCTGGATTAAAGTGAGGGAAAACCTAGAGTAAAGTGTGAGTAAATCCCAAGTAAAGTGTGAGTAAACTCTGCAGTAAAATGTAAAAAAAAAAACCTAGATGCGTAGACTTTATAAAACAGAGAGTAGTGAGTGAGGAAAACCACAGAAAATTAAGAGAAAACTCAAAGTGAATTGAGAGTGAGAGAAACACGCTCAAGGGTAAAAAATGGTAATCAGGCCAAGCTCTCTGTGAAGGGCATTTTATTCATTATTGCAAGAATGGGCGCACATCCCCCATGACAAGGGAGAAATTGGACAGCTAGTCAGTGAAATCCATTCTGTTATATACCCTGGATCCGACACAGGCAAAGCTTCTCCTGGCTCTCTTTGGTTGAGTCATCTCAGGCTCACAA
>NW_011195596.1:0-594 GCF_000146605.3 Meleagris gallopavo | reverse complement strand
GCTGTGGGTGCACCCAGCGTGTGAATAAAAGCCGGAGTAGCATGTGTGTAGAACCTGGATTAAAGTGAGGGAAAACCTAGAGTAAAGTGTGAGTAAATCCCAAGTAAAGTGTGAGTAAACTCTGCAGTAAAATGTAAAAAAAAAAAACCTAGATGCGTAGACTTTATAAAACAGAGAGTAGTGAGTGAGGAAAACCCACAGAAAATTAAGAGAAAACTCAAAGTGAATTGAGAGTGAGAGAAACACGCTCAGGGTAAAAAATGGTAATCAGGCCAAGCTCTCTGTGAAGGGCATTTTATTCATTATTGCAAGAATGGGCGCACATCCCCCACTGACAAGGGAGAAATTGGACAGCTAGTCAGTGAAATCCATTCTGTTATATACCCTGGATCCGACACAGGCAAAGCTTCTCCTGGCTCTCTTTGGTTGAGCATCTCAGGCTCACAATCTTCTGACGCTGGTGCTACCTTACATTTCCATGCCATGTCTGATACCAACCCTTTGTTTTTTGTTATCTTCTGTACTTTTATGGCAATAGGAGGACAATGTTATCAAAAATCAGTGCACTCCTTCTGTCCTGTTCCAGACTCTTCC
>NW_011195595.1:0-593 GCF_000146605.3 Meleagris gallopavo | reverse complement strand
GAGTTTACGAGCTCAATCAGTTTACACTCATCCTTAGTTTGAGTATGAGCACTGCTGCAGTGCCCAGTGTTAGCAATCCAGAGCATCACAGTGACACGGCGTTCGAGTGGCTCAGGGTAAGCAGTTACAACGCACCTTGATTTCGGGTGCCTCCCACTCCCTGACTGCCCACTTTCTCCTTTCTGCTTCTCCTTCCTACTTCACTTTCAGGCAGCTGCCTTGTTTGGTGGGGTGGGTGGTTTTCTACTCTCTTGCCCGCGTAAGGCAATTTCTGGATGTGAAACCTCACAGCCTGTCCTAGACATTGATCCAGAAAAGAGCGAGTTCGTTCTTCAGACAGAACTGGTAACTCTGGGCTTGCCAGCACATAACAAAAATATTTCTAAATAAGGCTGATATTTGATGACATCTTCCTCAGAGAACTCGACAGGTGGCCCAACACGTCCCACAGACAGTCCCTTGTCCCCCTCGTACAGAAGGGTTCTGTGTTTACAGGTAAGGATCGTTACTTAACAGAAGAAAAGTTGACTGAGATTTGATGTTACACCCTGTCTGACCAAGGTTAAGGATGGAAACAGACCTACGTAACAAAA
>NW_011195594.1:0-517 GCF_000146605.3 Meleagris gallopavo | reverse complement strand
TAACATCCGAGTTTAAAAATTTATCTACCCCTGATGTCATCCAAAGTGACAATGGCTCCCATTTCTCGTGCAAGTATGTACAGGACTGGGCAAAACAAGAAGGAATCAAATGGATATTTCACATTTCACACTGTATACCAACACGTACATACATGTACACCAACAGCTAAACTGGAGAGGTGTGGAAGAAGTAGAGAATGGCAGCCTATCTCTCATGGATTCCACCTTTGAGATTTTTCAGCTTTGTCACTGTATTGCATGCTCTTCCTTCTCTCAACGTCATTACCACCTCCACAGAGGAAGCCCTCTAAAGTAGTATGTATGGAAAAATGTTGAAGTGATGTCTGTATGGGATGAGAAAATTGAAGGGAAGATGATTTGATGAGTAGTTCTAATCTGATATCTGATACCTAGAGCTTGAGATAACCTAGAGGTAGAGTAATAAACCAAGTTGTACAGAGGGGAAAGCATGCGTTGGAGAAGCAATAGAGATGATAAAACGAAAAATAAGGAAAAT
>NW_011195593.1:0-453 GCF_000146605.3 Meleagris gallopavo | reverse complement strand
ATCAAATGATATTCCTAAGCTTCTTTATTTCTTCCAGGATTTTTGGAAATTCCTTTTTCAAATGCCAGGGTGAATGGTATAACTAATTGAACAAGTGCACAAGTGCCTGCCCAATTGGATGGGAGAGTGGACCATAAGGCCTTCCCCCCGCCAGTACCACCAGAGATCCGCTCTGGGGATTTCTAATCTGGAATAGTTTCCTGACAAATCTTTCGTAACATTCAAAGCCTCACTGCATAGGGAAAAGTTCCCTATCGGCCTGGTAGCCTTCACACCCTGCCGTGAGAGGCAGGCTGTATGGTTACCTATGGCTGTGGAGAATGCAGGAGGGATCTGGACATCTGTATCAGACATTGGAGGGAACAAGAGAGAGAGATTTGCAGGTTTCATTTCCCCATGCGGGTTTCTCCTGGTACAGGGCAATTATGCATTGCATCCCCTGGGGATCCTTGG
>NW_011195592.1:0-804 GCF_000146605.3 Meleagris gallopavo | reverse complement strand
ATGGTATAACTAATTGAACAAGTGCACAAGTGCCTGCCCAATTGGATGGGAGAGTGGACCATAAGGCCTTCCCCGCAGTACCACCAGAGATCCGCTCTGGGGATTTCTAATCTGGAAATAGTTTCCTGACAAATCTTTCGTAACATTCAAAGCCTCACTGCATAGGGAAAAGTTCCCTATTGGCCTGGTAGCCTTCACACCCTGCCGTGAGAGGCAGGCTGTATGGTTACCTATGGCTGTGGAGAATGCAGGAGGGATCTGGACATCTGTATCAGACATTGGAGGGAACAAGAGAGAGAGATTTGCAGGTTTCATTTCCCCATGCGGTTTTCTCCTGGTACAGGGCAATTATGCATTGCATCCCCTGGGGGATCCTTGGTCCATCCCAGAGAAAAGGGCACCACCTGAGCTATAGGCCGTCCAGATGCACAAGCATAGCAATTGCTATGGTTGAGACTCTGGACAGTATACTTAATCCATTCTACCCAGGCATTAACATCTCCATATCCTGTTCCAATTTCAAATGTTTGTCTAAGATCTTTTATCTCTTTAACTGTCACAATTTTGGGGTTTTTAGGAAGATTTTTCACCCCCTCACTAAGTTTTTCCTCATCCTGAACCTTCTGGGTGTCATCCGGGAGTATATTCCGTACAGCTATCCGGAATCTCGCTGTTGGATCTTTCCCACGCATGTCTATCCCAAGGCCAAAGGTAGTATTAACAAGATTATCAGCCTTGTTAATTGTTATTGTCACTGGGTTACATTGTAAGGATTGACAGTTTGGTTGTGCAGTCCCTTTAAAC
>NW_011195591.1:0-972 GCF_000146605.3 Meleagris gallopavo | reverse complement strand
ATGCCGTGCTCAGAGGGGCTGCCTTGCCAGAGCAATACTGCCAAGCTTAGCTGATACACCGTGGCATTCCCTGACCCTTCTGCTTGTGGGAAGCAGACAGTGTGACCGTCTGAATCATTACACAACTAGCCAAGGTGATGTGCTCCATTCTACAGCCTGGATCATCGTATGGCTCAGCTGCTTTGCATGTCGATCTTCCCCTGGCACAGCTCAGCCTGCTGTGGGCTGTTCCTGTTCAGCCAAGCTAACCCCTGCATCCTGCTGACACAGGAACTGCCTTCCAGTAGGAACAAAAGCTGGACTTACAGCAACTGTGCTATCCAAAGAAGAGCAACGCTCGTATCAAATGGCAAGCAGCAAATATTCTGGAAAAGCAGCTATCTTTTCTCCACCAGTGGCAATAACTGCAGTGACTGTGCAAATTTCATTGGAAGGTCGGGGTATCAAAGTAGATGGAACAAACTCAGTGCTCCTTTGGAATAATAATTGCTTGTGCCCTTCACACTTACTCATCTAACATGCAGAGGAAACTTTCTTCCTGCTGCAACTCCGTTTCTTTCCACTGGACCAGGTGCACTTATGGTCTCAGCAGTTACTCAAGGAAAGCTGTAGGTTCCAGGGCTGGGCACAAACACCTTGCAGTTATTTCCTCACTCTTAGCACCTAAGCTGTGGCTCATCCTAAAGCCACAACTCTGCCGTGCAGGCAGAGAACTGGGCAACAGCTGCAGGGACCGTGCAGTCTTTGCCAGTCAGCTGGGCAGCCCTGCTGATTAACCTATGGAGGTGCAGAAGAAACAACCAGGAAAGCAGCTGTCAGAATATCTCCCATTAAGAGCAAGACTTCTGTTTCTCAGCATCAGTGCCAATAAATACTAAGAGCTTTCTTTATATCTGCTGATTGCCATTTGTCTACTATGATGCTTGTAGGGATCAACAGATCATGCATTGTGTTGTACTGCAAGACAGCTCA
>NW_011195590.1:0-481 GCF_000146605.3 Meleagris gallopavo | reverse complement strand
CTTCGCCTCAGCGAGCAGCTTTCTACCTCAGAGTCCTGTGCAAGTATGCCTTGAATACATTTGGTTGCCCTTGTACAGTGAGTTGCACTGTTTCTTGTGCATGCGCACAAATGATGACAAGATACCGAGAATTCAGAACTGCTGCCTCCAGTGCTGGAGGTTCTGTGCCTGACAGAGTCTTAAACATCCTGCTTTTCTTCTTACCGTAAGACACAATGGTAGAACTGAACTGGTGGGATTAGTATCTCCAGTCTATTCACGTATATTGAAGGAAAAAATTGCTGGAACAGAGATGCCATTTGGTTTATCCTTAGGGTTTATGCCAAGGCTGCGTGCTCTGAAATGCTGGTACAGTTTGAGTGTCGGAAGTGGCCATGACCTTTCTGCTGCTATCAGTTCATTCCGGGGGAATAACTGCAGCTGACTGCAGCGTTGGTTTTGTTGTTCCATCCCCACAAAAGGTATTCTGAGAATCTGTTTT
>NW_011195589.1:0-510 GCF_000146605.3 Meleagris gallopavo | reverse complement strand
GACAAGATACCGAGAATTCAGAACTGCTGCCTCCAGTGCTGGAGGTTCTGTGCCTGACAGAGTCTTAAACATCCTGCTTTTCTTCTTACCGTAAGACACAATGGTAGAACTGAACTGGTGGGATTAGTACCTCCAGTCTATTCACGTATATTGAAGGAAAAAATTGCTGGAACAGAGATGCCATTTGGTTTATCCTTAGGGTTTATGCCAAGGCTGCGTGCTCTGAAATGCTGGTACAGTTTGAGTGTCGGAAGTGGCCATGACCTTTCTGCTGCTATCAGTTCATTCCGGGGGAATAACTGCAGCTGACTGCAGCGTTGGTTTTGTTGTTCCATCCCCACAAAAGGTATTCTGAGAATCTGTTTTTTTCTGTTCCTATTATTAGTATTACTGCATTACTAGGATGATGGCTCATTGATGATGTACGTAGATTGCTCTGAAAGGAATGCCTCCTATTTATTCCATAGAAATGACAACAGATACATAGAGTGAATTCTCAGCTACAAAACT
>NW_011195588.1:0-531 GCF_000146605.3 Meleagris gallopavo | reverse complement strand
TGACAGAGTCTTAAACATCCTGCTTTTCTTCTTAACGTAAGACACAATGGTAGAACTGAACTGGTGGGATTAGTACCTCCAGTCTATTCACGTATATTGAAGGAAAAATTGCTGGAACAGAGATGCCATTTGGTTTATCCTTAGGGTTTATGCCAAGGCTGCGTGCTCTGAAATGCTGGTACAGTTTGAGTGTCGGAAGTGGCCATGACCTTTCTGCTGCTATCAGTTCATTCCGGGGGAATAACTGCAGCTGACTGCAGCGTTGGTTTTGTTGTTCCATCCCCACAAAAGGTATTCTGAGAATCTGTTTTTTTCTGTTCCTATTATTAGTATTACTGCATTACTAGGATGATGGCTCATTGATGATGTACGTAGATTGCTCTGAAAGGAATGCCTCCTATTTATTCCATAGAAATGACAACAGATACATAGAGTGAATTCTCAGCTACAAAACTCTGTTTTTCAACACGGTTACCACCATTAGCTATGCTTTTTTCCAGTGTTGAACGAGTGCCTGCATGCTGTGACTTG
>NW_011195587.1:0-636 GCF_000146605.3 Meleagris gallopavo | reverse complement strand
ACTCAGCTAGCCATTACAAACCTTAATTTTCTATAACTATGCAAGGGCTGATCCAAAAGGAATGCCTCCTATTTTATAATGCTGGCCACAGCGTCACAGGTGGACACAGCAGAGGTTGAACCTTCCTGCCAGCACTCAGTTCATTTTGTAGCCAGGCGACAGATGGCAGCAGAGGGGCCAGGATGACAGCACAGCACCTGACGTGGAGGTGCGCACGGAGCACAGGGCTGTCACTGAACTCCTCCGCACTGAACAGAGCATTTATGAAGACCAACACGTGGATGTGAGCGCAGTGAGGCTTCAGCAGTGGCAACAGCGATGCAAAAGACAAACCACCCAAACAGCCAGATTGTTTTTTTCTTTTTAAACAAGCACAGCATGCAGGCACTCGTTCAACACTGGAAAAAAAGCATAGCTAATGGTGGTAACCGGGTTGAAAAACAGAGTTTTGTAGCTGAGAATTCACTCTATGTATCTGTTGTCATTTCTATGGAAATAAATAGGAGGCATTCCTTTCAGAGCAATCTACGTACATCATCAATGAGCCATCATCCTAGTAATGCAGTAATACTAATAATAGGAACAGAAAAAAACAGATTCTCAGAATACCTTTTTGTGGGGATGGAACAACAAAAC
>NW_011195586.1:0-413 GCF_000146605.3 Meleagris gallopavo | reverse complement strand
TGAACTCCTCCGCACTGAACAGAGCATTTATGAAGACCAACACGTGGATGTGAGCGCAGTGAGGCTTCAGCAGTGGCAACAGCGATGCAAAAGACAAACCACCCAAACAGCCAGATTGTTTTTTTTCTTTTTTAAACAAGCACAGCATGCAGGCACTCGTTCAACGCTGGAAAAAAAGCATAGCTAATGGTGGTAACCGTGTTGAAAAACAGAGTTTTGTAGCTGAGAATTCACTCTATGTATCTGTTGTCATTTCTATGGAAATAAATAGGAGGCATTCCTTTCAGAGCAATCTACGTACATCATCAATGAGCCATCATCCTAGTAATGCAGTAATACTAATAATAGGAACAGAAAAAAACAGATTCTCAGAATACCTTTTTGTGGGGATGGAACAACAAAACCAACGCTGC
>NW_011195585.1:0-1356 GCF_000146605.3 Meleagris gallopavo | reverse complement strand
ATATATAAATAAACGGTACCAGATCGGTCAAACCTGATTTCCCATTGGTGAGCCCTCGTTGACTACTCCTGATAACCCTCTTTTCTTCCACTTCCTTGGAGATGACATCTAGAATAAAGTACTCCACCATCTTCCCAGTGACAGAGGTGAGGCCTCCTGGCCCATAGTTTGTTGGCTTCTTCTTCCTGCCCTTTTTGAAGAGTGAACTGACACTGACTATCCTCCAGTCCTCGGGCACTTATCCTGTTCTGTGTGAGCTTTTAAAAATGCAAGAGAATTGTTCAGCAGTCACTTCTTCCAGCTCCCTCACTGCTTGTGGGTGCTTCCCATCAAGGGCCGTGGATCTGTGTGCATTGAGTTTGCCTGGCCTGTCTCTACTCAGCTCCTTCTTGACCATCAGGACGTCTTCCTTTCTCCAGACTCATTCTCTTACCTTCAGAGTCTGGGTTTCTGCAGGGCAGTCTTATCAGTAAAGAGTGAAGCAAAAGCAGCGTTCAGTAAGTGCACCTTCTCAATGTCCTTTATTGCCAGGACACCCTCTGCATTCAGCAGTGGGACCTCATTTTCCCTCATCTTCCTTTTGCTACTGATTTCCTGAAAGATGCCTTTCTTGTTGTCCTTGGCCTCCCTCAGCAGATTGAATTCCAAGAGTGTCCTAGCCTTCCCTGTTGTAATCCCGCATGCCCTGACAACATTTCTAGATTTCTACCAAGTGGACAGACCCTTTTTCACATTTCACAGGCTTTCCTTTTTCCCTTTGAGATTTCCCATGAGCTCCTTGCTCATCCTTGTAGGTTTCCTGCCACCTGCGCTTGATTTCTTCCCCATAAGGATTCGCGAATTGTGAGCTTGGAGGAAGTGGTGCTTGATGTCTACCAGCTTTATGGGACCCCCTTGCGTTCCAGTGCTGTAACTCATGGGCTATTAGGCCCTTGAAATGGTCAAAGTTGGGTCTCCTGAAGTCCAGGACTGCTGTGCTAATGATTGCTGCGTTTCTTGGATGCAAGATCCTGAACTCAGCTGTCTCACGGTTGAGGCGTGCAAGGCTGTCTGTAAACAAGAGGATTACTTTGTATTTTGCAGTTAGGTTAAATGCAGTTTAGCTTCTGTATTCTTACCTGGAAGCTTATCCAACTGGCACTTTGTTAAATGTAAGATGGCATTGTCACAAGTTCAAGACATTTGGGACTACAAACCTCCCCAGCTAATTTGACAAGCGTCCAGACTGCACCAATAATTCAGGATGTTGAGTAGTCGGAGACGAACATCAGTGAGATTTGTGGCCTCTAGAAGCTTCTGTCATTCTGCATCAGTTTCCCTCGCCCGTGGCATTATGCAAGATCTGTGATGGCACTT
>NW_011195584.1:0-716 GCF_000146605.3 Meleagris gallopavo | reverse complement strand
ACTGCCCATACAGCTAGCTGACATGGTCCAGGCATGCCGGGATTGCGACGCTTGCTCCAAGACGAGACCGAGAGCCTTGCCCGAAACAACAGCCCATCTTGCTAGAGGACATAATCCTCTCCAGCGATGGCAGGTCGATTACATCGGGCCCCTTCCTCGCTCTGAGGGGGCCAGATATGCCCTGACCTGCGTCGACTGCAAGTGGGCTACTGCAGGCCTATCCAGTGCCAAAAGCAAACCAGGCAGATACCATCAAGGCACTCACCAAACTGATGTCTGCCTCCGGGACACCTCAAGTCATCAAGAGCGACCAAGGAACTCATTTTTACTGGTGCCATGATACAGCGCTGGGCAGAAGAAAATCACATCGAATGGCGATTCCACCTGCCATATAATCCAATGGGAGCAGGTCTCATCGAACGTCATAACGGTATTCTTATGGCTGCCCTGAAGACAGACTCCCAGTCCCTGCAGGGGTGGACAAAGAGACTGTATGAAACCTTGCGGGACCTGAATGAAAGACCCCGAGACGGCAGACCCAGTGCCCTGAGAATGTTGCAGACAACGTGGGCCACCCCACTTAGATCCAAATGATGGGCACTGATCATCAGGTAAGACCCTAGATAGCTAACGAGAATAATCTTCTGCTCCCTGCCCCTGAGAACTTAGATCCTGGCACCCATAGAATGAAATGGCCTTGGAAGGTGCAGGTAGGA
>NW_011195583.1:0-635 GCF_000146605.3 Meleagris gallopavo | reverse complement strand
CAAGGCACTCACCAAACTGATGCTGCCTCCGGGACACCTCAAGTCATCAAGAGCGACCAAGGAACTCATTTTACTGGTGCCATGATACAGCGCTGGGCAGAAGAAAATCACATCGAATGGCGATTCCACCTGCCATATAATCCAATGGGAGCAGGTCTCATCGAACGTCATAACGGTATTCTTATGGCTGCCCTGAAGACAGACTCCCAGTCCCTGCAGGGGTGGACAAAGAGACTGTATGAAACCTTGCGGGACCTGAATGAAAGACCCCGAGACGGCAGACCCAGTGCCCTGAGAATGTTGCAGACAACGTGGGCCACCCCACTTAGATCCAAATGATGGGCACTGATCATCAGGTAAGACCCTAGATAGCTAACGAGAATAATCTTCTGCTCCCTGCCCCTGAGAACTTAGATCCTGGCACCCATAGAATGAAATGGCCTTGGAAGGTGCAGGTAGGATCCAGGTGGTGTGGCCTACTTGCACCTTGGGGGAGATGGTTGGAGATGGGAGGCTCAGTAGTCCCTCCAGTAATAGGAACATGACCTACTGATGTTGTGGCCAACACTCCGATCTTCACTGCTAAAGGGACTCCCATCGTGTCCCTATGGCAGATCAGGACACCCCCTTTGCTG
>NW_011195582.1:0-463 GCF_000146605.3 Meleagris gallopavo | reverse complement strand
ACGTGCCCTGAGAATGTTGCAGACAACGTGGGCCACCCCACTTAGATCCAAATGATGGGCACTGATCATCAGGTAAGACCCCAGATAGCTAACGAGAATAATCTTCTGCTCCCTGCCCCTGAGAAGTTAGATCCTGGCACCCATAGAATGAAATGGCCATGGAAGGTGCAGGTAGGATCCAGGTGGTGTGGCCTACTTGCACCTTGGGGGAGATGGTTGGAGATGGGAGGCTCAGTAGTCCCTCCAGTAATAGGTACATGACCTACTGATGTTGTGGCCAACACTCCGATCTTCACTGCTAAAGGGACTCCCATCGTGTCCCTATGGCAGATCAGGACACCCCCTTTGCTGCCTGATATTATTATGCAGCCGCAAACATCCAGCCAGAAAGTGTGGTACAGGCAGCCAGGACGTGCCCCTGTACAAGCGGAAGTGTTGACCCAGGATAGAAACACGGCCTGTA
>NW_011195581.1:0-523 GCF_000146605.3 Meleagris gallopavo | reverse complement strand
TGCTCAGGAATCAAGCAGCCATTCTTTTTCATTGTTTATTTCCTATTTCCCTTCAGTATGGTCGCTTGGGACAAGAAGGTATATATTTTAAATTGCACTGACATTTTCAGACCATTTCTCTTTCTGCATGGTCCCAGCCCCTGGCATGCTGACGATAATCCTGAATATACATTGCTTCAAAGCTCTCTTCTAGAACTAATGGAATAGTTCCTTATGAGACACAATCCGATCACAGTTCTGGCAATATTTTGTTCCACCTCCTGCTTCCTGTGGGTGGCATGAATAGCGCTGCATCACGCATAGCTCTCTGCTCTTACAGTTCTGATGCTGTCAGGGCACTCCTTATGGCCCCAAAACTCTCTCATGCCACATGTACCACGTTCTGAGGCACAGAATATATATCATACTACTTCAAAATGTCTTTTTTTATTATTATTATTATTTTTTTTAATATAATGATACTAGGGATAATAATCTGGAACTAGAGCAATACGAAAAAATTCCTTTTAGTTCAACCATAAAT
>NW_011195580.1:0-641 GCF_000146605.3 Meleagris gallopavo | reverse complement strand
ATATATTTTAAATTGCACTGACATTTTCAGACCATTTCTCTTTCTGCATGGTCCCAGCACCTGGCATGCTGACGATAATCCTGAATATACATTGCTTCAAAGCTCTCTTCTAGAACTAATGGAATAGTTCCTTATGAGACACAATCCGATCACAGTTCTGGCAATATTTTGTTCCACCTCCTGCTTCCTGTGGGTGGCATGAATAGCGCTGCATCACGCATAGCTCTCTGCTCTTACAGTTCTGATGCTGTCAGGGCACTCCTTATGGCCCCAAAACTCTCTCATGCCACATGTACCACGTTCTGAGGCACAGAATATATATCATACTACTTCAAAATGCTTTTTTATTATTATTATTATTTTTTTTAATATAATGATACTAGGGATAATAATGTGGAACTAGAGCAATACGAAAAAATTCCTTTTAGTTCAACCATAAATCTGTCTCATGGTCTCCAGAAGAGCTGTAAGAATATGCAGAGTGGACATGGATGGCAGCTAGCATAACAGTGAGCCATGAAAAATGAGGGTGTGAGCCACGCTGTGTCATTGCATCTGTGGGCAGGGATTTCTCCTTGGACTGAGCAGAGTACAGACGCAGCCTGAGAAAAGTACTTAGGATCAATTCAGGAAAAGCAAAT
>NW_011195579.1:0-832 GCF_000146605.3 Meleagris gallopavo | reverse complement strand
CTTTTTTATTTATTATTATTTTTTTTTAATTATAATGATACTAGGGATAATAATCTGGAACTAGAGCAATACGAAAAAATTCCTTTTAGTTCAACCATAAATCTGTCTCATGGTCTCCAGAAGAGCTGTAAGAATATGCAGAGTGGACATGGATGGCAGCTACCATAACAGTGAGCCATGAAAAATGAGGGTGTGAGCCACGCTGTGTCATTGCATCTGTGGGCAGGGATTTCTCCTTGGACTGAGCAGAGTACAGACGCAGCCTGAGAAAAGTACTTAGGATCAATTCAGGAAAAGCAAATGATTTGAGTAATTAATTGTAGAAACGTGTATTCTAAAGGGACTTAGAAGGAGAGAGTATTTCCCAACGCTATGGGTTGTAACTGTCTATTACCTGTTTTGTTAGACAGGTCTACTTTCTATGTTCCTAGACTGACCTGAGAGGGCATGCTGCAGCACACCCCAGGATTTCCGTTTCCAAATCATCCAGGCAGTGCAAGTGTGGTGTACATCTCCCTTGGCAGAGACATCAAGTTTTTCTTCCTATGAAATTGAACACGTAGCGAGTCAGAAAGGACTAGTGAACGGGAAACTCATTTTCCATGCAGACTTAGAACATAGCTAAGGTGCCTCCACTTAGATGAGCAAGCTTCGGTTTAGGTATGGGTTTAAAGGCTGCCGGCTTAGATAGAAACACTGCCAATCTGAAGTCTAAGAAATCTTTGCACTTAAAATTCCTTGCGTTGAAAAGTTCTCAAAGAAACCTGGAAAGGCTGCCTTTAAGTATTTCTGTTGAAAACTTCTGGGATGTCTTCCCACATCATTCACCAGG
>NW_011195578.1:0-525 GCF_000146605.3 Meleagris gallopavo | reverse complement strand
GAAGATCAGGATAATCAAAAGAGTCTACTGAAGGAGCTGATCAAACTAATGCGAATCCTAACTAACGACGATGAACCTCCCTACTCATGGGCACCATCAAAAATCTCAGCTATTAAAGGCAAACGCTTACCGGCTCCAGTGAGGAACAATACATCGCGAATTGCCTTGTGCGTTACCTACGTGACCATGGAGAAGACATGAGAAAATGGCACGACCAAGCTACTCCTGTACTACGAGCACGGGTGAAAGAATTACAAAGCAGATCAATCACCAGTGCAGTTGCTCCACTTATCACAGGTAATGAATAGAGAGGCCCTGCCCTCAGCCAGGGGGGGGAAAGGGGATAATCGAGTATATTGGACTGTGTGGATTCGATGGCCTGGCACGTCAGAACCACTGAAATATAAGGCACTGGTGGATACTGGTGCACAGTGCACTCTGATGCCCTCGAGTCATGAAGGGACAGAATCAATCCATATTTCCGGGGTGACTGGAGGCTCTCAAGAATTGACTGTGTTGGAGGCT
>NW_011195577.1:0-544 GCF_000146605.3 Meleagris gallopavo | reverse complement strand
TACTCCTGTACTACGAGCACGGGTGAAAGAATTACAAAGACAGATCAATCACCAGTGCAGTTGCTCCACTTATCACAGGTAATGAATAGAGAGGCCCTGCCTTCAGCCAGGGGGGGGAAAGGGAGTAATCGAGTATATTGGACTGTGTGGATTCGATGGCCTGGCACGTCAGAACCACTGAAATATAAGGCACTGGTGGATACTGGTGCACAGTGCACTCTGATGCCCTCGAGTCATGAAGGGACAGAATCAATCCATATTTCTGGGGTGACTGGAGGCTCTCAAGAATTGACTGTGTTGGAGGCTGAGATAAGCCTCACTGGTAAGGACTGGCAAAAACATCCTATTGTAACTGGCCCAGGGGCTCCATGTATACTAGGTATCGATTACCTCAGAAGGGGGCATTTCAAGGATCCTAAGGGGTATCGGTGGGCCTTTGGGATAGCTGCTGTGGACACAGACAACATTAAGCAGCTGTCTGTTTTGCCTGGCCTATCAGAAGATCCGTCTGTTATGGGGTTGCTGCAAGTAAAAGAGGCAACAG
>NW_011195576.1:0-816 GCF_000146605.3 Meleagris gallopavo | reverse complement strand
GGGATTAGTCAACGTCTCTCCAAGTTGGTTGTATTGTCTTGAATGCTGGAAGTGACCACCAAAGATGAATAGAGCCCCTAGAAAGTTTGTAGGCTAGTATAAGTGGAGTTGGGCAGCGTGCTGCCTGTTCTTCTCTGCCCTCCCTTGCAACTGTAAGAACCGTCCCTGCTCCTGCTAGTGTTCTCTTCACACCTGCTCACTCGCCCTCATTGCATTAGTGGCTTGCTGGTTTCTTTTTCCTTATGTTAATTAGCTACTGGCCTATGACCGTATACCTTTTTCTTCAGCCTACTCCTAGTCGTTGCTATGGATGCAAGCTTACTGAACTAAATGGAGACAGCTTGTTTGCAAAGAAGAATGACTCGGCGATGTACAAGGCAAGGCATCTTGGAAGCCAAGGGGATCGTACTGATGTGTTGTATTGCATACTCAGCAGGGTGTTGGGGTTCTTGTGCATCAGTGCAGGTGAGCTGCCACGTCCACGCTTCTCTTGAAGCGCTGTGCTCAGCGTTTCCTTCTGGCCTTGTCCAACTGTTTTGTTCCTGGAGTAGTGCCAAGGACAAACCTAAATACACACGCTGCTACTCAGCATTTTAGCATGCCAAAGTGCCCAGGAGCTATTAATCTGTCTAATGAGGGAATAGTTGTGGGGTGACCAAAGATGCTGAGCATACAGGCCCGGTACGAAGCCTTATTTCTTGGAAGGTAGTGTTAGGCTCTACTCTACTCAGCAAGACCAGCACTCTGTTTCTGAACTGACATACGCGTTCAGTGTGGTGTTCTGGCTTGGTTTGCTCAGGGTGGAGCTCCTCTGGC
>NW_011195575.1:0-635 GCF_000146605.3 Meleagris gallopavo | reverse complement strand
ATTTTCTTGGAAGGTAGTGTTAGGCTCTACTCTACTCAGCAAGACCAGCACTCTGTTTCTGAACTGACATACGCGTTCAGTGTGGTGTTCTGGCTTGGTTTGCTCAGGGTGGAGCTCCTCTGGCCATGAGATGCTGCTGGTGTCTTGGCAGAGCACAGCCTGTGGTTGAACAGCATGGATAAATGACATGGAGATACTGTCCTGCTACCCTCAAATCAGAGGGCAAATACAAGCCCGCGGCATTGCAGTGAAACTAGCTAGGCTTTTAAATCCTCAGTACTGTCAGTACTGCTTTGGTTGTCTTTGACAGTGTCGTTTGTAATTTCTTGTGGAGATTCAGCATACAGGAATGCTCACAGAAAGACGAGAAAAAGCTGGTGAGACTGGTGTCCAGCATGGCTTCTGTCCCCTCTTACTGCTATGAGTGCTGTGCCGTGGCTTGCCACCCAGGCTGGAGCTCATGGTGCTGTGCTTGGAAGCTTGAGTAGCATGGTGCAGAGCATCTCTAGTGTCAGCCTTTGAGGAATTGGGGTAAAAATAGGAGACAGAAGGAAAGGATATTGCCTGCTCATTGATGGCTTTAGGTGTTTGCCTTAAAACAGCATTTTGTTACGTAGGTCTGTTTCCATCCTTAA
>NW_011195574.1:0-563 GCF_000146605.3 Meleagris gallopavo | reverse complement strand
TGAACAGCATGGATAAATGACATGGAGATACTGTCCTGCTACCCTCAAATCAGAGGGCAAATACAAGCCCGCAGCATTGCAGTGAAACTAGCTAGGCTTTTAAATCCTCAGTATTGTCAGTACTGCTTTGGTTGTCTTTGACAGTGTCGTTTGTAATTTCTTGTGGAGATTCAGCATACAGGAATGCTCACGGAAAGATGAGAAAAAGCTGGTGAGACTGGTGTTCAGCATGGCTTCTGTCCCCTCTTACTGCTATGAGTGCTGTGCCATGGCTTGCCACCCAGGCTGGAGCTCATGGTGCTATGCTTGGAAGCTTGAGTAGCATGGTGCAGAGCATCTCTAGTGTCAGCCTTTGAGGAATTGGGGTAAAATAGGAGACAGAAGGAAAGGATATTGCCTGCTCATTGATGGCTTTAGGTGTTTGCCTTAAAACAGCATTTTGTTACGTAGGTCTGTTTCCATCCTTAACCTTGGTCAGACAGGGTGTAACATCAAATCTCAGTCAACTTTTCTTCTGTTAAGTAACGATCCTTACCTGTAAACACAGAACCCTTCTGTACAGG
>NW_011195573.1:0-516 GCF_000146605.3 Meleagris gallopavo | reverse complement strand
GTTGGGAACAGTCATTCCTATTTGCAGAAACAAGCATTTTGGTGTCCCATCCACAGTAAGACCTCTCACGCTTTGAATAGCAGCATGCCAGGTATGTCTTCTATACCTCTGCTCCTGGCCCACTGTTGTGGTTTGGTGATTTTTATTCTTGGCAGTATTCCGCATCAGAGCATTGTGTCGACCAGTGGGAGTTAAAGAGTTTATGTTCTGGTCCCGTTTGCTGCCTTTTATGGGCATTTTGTGTGTCTGATGGGAGGGGAGGGGCGGCATCCTCGGAGGACTTTGGCACTCAGAAGCAGTGGGATGGAGCTCTGGAGAGGACCTGAAGTGTCTGCCTTTCGCTCTGGCCCCGGCTCAGCCGTCCCAGCTCACCGAGAAGAAAAGCACGTGCTTCCCTCGCACTATCGTTGTCTGACACGTACTTTGGATACTCTTGTCTGTCTCGTTTTGTTTGACTGGGTTAAATTCAGTAAATTACCGCTCCTCCTCAGATCGCTGCCGTTGTGTTTTCTCTTT
>NW_011195569.1:0-658 GCF_000146605.3 Meleagris gallopavo | reverse complement strand
CTCAAGCATTCCTTCTATGAGGAAAGACTTGGGGAGAGCTGGAACTGTGCAGCCTGCAGAAGAGAAGGCTGATGGGGCATCTCATCAGTGTGTATGATACCTGGAGGGAGGCTGAGAAGAAAACAAGGGCTGCTTAGTGGTGCCATTGGTGGGACACAAGGCAACAGCTGCTCAGGTTGGTGAGAGAGGTTGTGAAGTCTTCATCTCTGCAGATATCCAACGCCCAGTTGGTCACGACCCTGACCAACCTGCTCAAGGTGATCTCTGCTTGAGAAGGGCAGTGTACTCAGCAATCTCCAGGTTCTTTGTGTGAATATAAGCACAGTGGAGGTGATAGAAGCAGTCATAACCTATTACCTTGTTCTTTACTAAGTCTGACTTTTAGACTTCCAGGATAGCAGCATTTCATTCCAATATCTGGAGTACCTTTTGAATCCCAAAAGCCATACGGACCCACATTAAGTCTTGATTCAAAATAGTGCATGGATATGTTGTTGTTTTTTCTTTGGATGTGTGTGTTTAAATAGATTCAAATAAATTTATTTACTATATTCTGAAAGCATGTTTTGTATAGCTAAAAACTTGGACTAATCCAATGTTCCATGAGCAGGCCTGTTGAACAGAACACACATTTTCTAGAAGATGAAAACTGTACAGT
>NW_011195568.1:0-510 GCF_000146605.3 Meleagris gallopavo | reverse complement strand
ATCTCTGCAGATATCCAACGCCCAGTTGGTCACGACCCTGACCAACCTGCTCAAGGTGATCTCTGCTGGAGAAGGGCAGTGTACTCAGCAATCTCCAGGTTCTTTGTGTGAATATAAGCACAGTGGAGGTGATAGAAGCAGTCATAACCTATTACCTTGTTCTTTACTAAGTCTGACTTTTAGACTTCCAGGATAGCAGCATTTCATTCCAATATCTGGAGTACCTTTTGAATCCCAAAAGCCATACGGACCCACATTAAGTCTTGATTCAAAGTAGTGCATGGATATGTTGTTGTTTTTTTCTTTGGATGTGTGTGTTTAAATAGATTCAAATAAATTTATTTACTATATTCTGAAAGCATGTTTTGTATAGCTAAAAACTTGGACTAATCCAATGTTCCATGAGCAGGCCTGTTGAACAGAACACACATTTTCTAGAAGATGAAAACTGTACAGTTAGATAATGTGAGTACAGCTTTTGTACAACATGCAATATCACTTACACAGTTT
>NW_011195567.1:0-493 GCF_000146605.3 Meleagris gallopavo | reverse complement strand
GCAGTTCACTGGAAAGGAGTGGAGTGAGTGAAGTACTGTGTGATGCTCAGGCACCTGCCAGGTTAAACCACAACAGAGGGATAACTTACTCTCTCTGCCAAGGGAAAATAAAACACCTTCATTATTATTTAGGAAAGACTGAATACAGCTCAGACTTACTGGCTTGAGGTCTCTGTGGCCATAACCTGACTGTGAACATCAGCCATCGCTGAAACAATCTGCTGAAAAAAAGACTCGAGCTTCCTCTTGGGAAAGGTGGTCCTTAGAAACAATGGAATCAAACAGCTCCCCTCCAGCACAACACTGTCACGAGAAAGCTCAAGTTATCTGACAACGTATTTACAATGTATCAGAGAAGGATAAGGAACAAAGAGAGCACAGAAAGCACAGCACAGCATGGACAGGATGCTCTTCCATTCCCTGTGCTCAATCAGAGCAGCACACACGAGTGCTCCAGTTCTGCCATGGGCCATCACTGTGGCAGACCACACAA
>NW_011195566.1:0-483 GCF_000146605.3 Meleagris gallopavo | reverse complement strand
GCCCTTTCTCACAGAATCACAGAATCAGTGCGGTTGCAAGGCATCTCCGGAGATCTCCACGTCTAACCACCCAGCTACAGCAACTTCCCTAGAGTAGGCTGTGCAGGAAAGCATCCAGATGGGTTTTAGGAAAAGCAGACGACACAGCCTCTCCCGGCAGCGTGTTCCATTGCTCTGTCATTTTCAGAGTAATGAAGTTCTTTCCCATGTTCAATTGGAAATTCCTGTCTTCCGCCGCCCCCAGTCATTTTTGTAGAACTCTGTGGATTCTCCCTCGTAGTCCCCTGTCTTTCTTAAGTGGGGTGCCCAGAACTGCACGCCAGATGTGGCCTCACCAGAGCAGAGCAGATGGGGAGGACAACTTCCTTCGACCTGCTGACCATGCCCCTTTAATGCGCCCTCTCCACACAACTCGTCAGCATGCCCAAATCTTGCTAAAAGCCAGCGCAGCATTCTGGTGCGTCAGCCCCTCCTCCCAGCTTT
>NW_011195565.1:0-433 GCF_000146605.3 Meleagris gallopavo | reverse complement strand
TTTGGGATCCTTAAAATATCCCCTTCTGAGGTAATCAATACCAAGTATGCATGGAGCCCCTGGGCCAGTCACAATAGGGTGTGCTTTTGCCAGTCTTTACCAGTGAGGCTGATTTCGGCCTCCAACATAGTCAGCTCTTGGGAACCTCCAGTCACCCCATGAATATAAATTGATTTTGTCCCTTGGTGACTCGAGGGCATTAGAGTGCACTGTGCACCAGTATCCACCAGGGCCTTATATTTTCATGATTCTGATGTGCCAGGCCATCTAATCCACACAGTCCAATAAACTCTATTATCCCTTTCCCCCCCCTGGCTGGGGGCAGGGCCCCTCTATTTGTTACCTTCACTGTCTGCAGCAACTGGAGCAATCACCTTTTTAGAGAAGTTCACCTTGGTGGTTGATTTGTCTTGTAACTCTCTTACCCGTGCTT
>NW_011195564.1:0-493 GCF_000146605.3 Meleagris gallopavo | reverse complement strand
AGCGGTCTCGGTCTCATCTTGGAGCAAGCGTCGCAATCCCGGCATGCCTGGACGATGTCAGCTAGCTGTATGGGCAGTCCCCATGCTTTAGCAGCTGCCCACATTGCCTTTTGTCCCGCACGCCGTAGCTTCTGATGTAAGCAACGGGCGATGTTCTCGGATGGTGAATTCTCAATCCATCGAACTCGGGCCAGCGTGTCGGCTTCATCATTTCCCGGTGACTGTAGGGGCCGATGACCAGAAACATGGTAGACACGTACAGTCCTGTGTTTGACTGTATTCCATATGTCTAACCACATGTCCTTGCCCCCAGATCGGCCGGGCACGGACAGTCCATTCTTGGGTGGCCCACTGTGCAATCCACAAAGTGAGCCCTCGGTACACAGCCCAACTATCCGTACAGATGTTCAGGATACCATCACCGGCTTCCTTACTTATACCCATCCACACGGCTCGCAGTTCTGCCCGTTGGCTGCTCTGACCATCCCCCTCA
>NW_011195563.1:0-485 GCF_000146605.3 Meleagris gallopavo | reverse complement strand
ACGGCTCGCAGTTCTGCCCGTTGGCTGCTCTGACCATCCCCCTCATCAAACCAGATGGTCTCAGTAGAAGGATGGTATGCTATTGCTCTCCACTTGCTCGGATTGCCCCTGCTGGATCCATCTGTGTACCAAGCATCTTCAGGGATAGGGGTATTTTCCCTCCTGAGCGGGACTCTTCTGCGCTGGAGCGACCAGTATTCCTTTCGGTGCGTCACTGTGATATGTTAGTGGGCCTAGGATCTTCTGAAGTTCTTCTTTCAAAGGGGATGAAGACAGACTGCTCCTTTGGCTGAGATAGGCGACCCATCGTGCCACTGTTTGTGCTTGGGCCACCCCGTCTTCGGAAGGTGGGTCAGATCTTTTACCCACCCCTGAATCGGCAGAGTGGTCTTGACTATAACTTCAGCCGTTTGAGTTATTGGCTCTACTGCCTGCAGTGCTGAATCGGCAGCCAATAACTGCTTTTCAATCCTATTGTATCTCTC
>NW_011195562.1:0-928 GCF_000146605.3 Meleagris gallopavo | reverse complement strand
TCGGATTGCCCCTGCTGGATCCATCTGTGTACCAAGCATCTTCAGGGATTAGGGTATTTTCCCTCCTGAGCGGGACTCTTCTGCGGTGGAGCGACCAGTATTCCTTTCGGTGCGTCACTGTGATATGTTAGTGGGCCTAGGATCTTCTGAAGTTCTTCTTTCAAAGGGGATGAAGACAGACTGCTCCTTTGGCTGAGATAGGCGACCCATCGTGCCACTGTTTGTGCTTGGGCCACCCCGTCTTCGGAAGGTGGGTCAGATCTTTTACCCACCCCTGAATCGGCAGAGTGGTCTTGACTATAACTTCAGCCGTTTCAGTTATTGGCTCTACTGCCTGCAGTGCTGAATCGGCAGCCAATAACTGCTTTTCAATCATACTGTATCTCTCTTCTGCTCCGTGCCAAACCCGAGACCAGAAACCAATGGGGGTCCGAACAGAACTCGGGCGTTGTTGCCACAGGCCACAACCAAAGCCATCTTGAGTGATGTGAACATCTAACTCGGCTGGGAGGGTAGGATCAAATAGACCCAATGCCTGGGCTTGTTTAACTGCCAGTTTCGCCTGTTGAAAAGCATCCTGTTCTGTTTCCCCCCCAGTCCCAAAGCTGCCCCTTTTTTGTGAGTCTGGACAGTGGTCTTAGCAGCTGCGCTAGGTGAGGTATAAAAGAACGCCGATAACCCAATACACCTAGAAACTTTTGCAGCTGCTTCGATGTTGTAGGGACTGGGAACGCCTGAACCTTATCGATGACAGCACTGGGCAGTACTTTGGTCTTTCCTGACCAAAACCATCCCCCAGGAATCTTACGGACAGGCCCGGACTTGCACCTTTTGGGGATTTATAGCCCATCCCCTCTGCTGTAAACAGGCGGTTAATGAATCCGCGCCTGTCCCACTGCCTCCAGTGAGTCGGATGGCAGCAGGAGAT
>NW_011195561.1:0-641 GCF_000146605.3 Meleagris gallopavo | reverse complement strand
GCCACAGGCCACAACCAAAGCCATCTTGAGTGATGTGAACATCTAACTCGGCTGGGAGGGTAGGATCAAATAGACCCAATGCCTGGGCTTGTTTAACTGCCAGTTTCGCCTGTTGAAAAGCGTCCTGTTCTGTTTCCCCCCAGTCCCAAAGCTGCCCCTTTTTTGTGAGTCTAGACAGTGGTCTTAGCAGCTGCGCTAGGTGAGGTATAAAAGAACGCCGATAACCCAATACACCTAGAAACTTTTGCAGCTGCTTCGATGTTGTAGGGACTGGGAACGCCTGAACCTTATCGATGACAGCACTGGGCAGTACTTTGGTCTTTCCTGACCAAACCACCCCCAGGAATCTTACGGACAGGCCCGGACCTTTGCACCTTTTGGGGATTTATAGCCCATCCCCTCTGCTGTAAACAGGCGGTTAATGAATCCGCCGCCTGTCCTACTGCCTCCAGTGAGTCGGATGGCAGCAGGAGATCATCAATATAGTGATACAAGTTAACATGATCCGGTTTTTTCCAGTCGGCCAGGTCGCGCGCCACTAGATGATGACAATACGTTGGTGAATGAATGCACGTACCCCTGTGGCAGGACCTGAAAGGTCCACTGCCTGCCTCCCATGTGAATGCAAATTGATCTTGCGA
>NW_011195560.1:0-1109 GCF_000146605.3 Meleagris gallopavo | reverse complement strand
TGGTGGGGGCAGGCAGGTCAGGGAGTCACAGGGTCGTGTGGGGCTGTGGTTCACACAGGGCTGTGGGGTCACGTGCAGCCATGGGGTCACGCACACACAGGGTTATGTGGTCACCTTGGGCTATGGCTCATGTGGGGTCATGGCTCGTGGCCCCACCTTTGGGCCCCAGTCCCCTCTCAGGAAGAAAGAAAACCACTCCGACACTGCCCCACACCCCCCTTTTTGCATCAAACCACTCCTCACATCCCCCATCCCCCTACATCCCCATACCACCCCATGTCCGTGTGCCCCATGTCCCGCCTGAAGCCCACATCAGGCGTTCTCCTGAGCAGCATTCTGCTCCTGCAGGCCGTGTCCCCATATCCCCCCATGTGCCTGTATCCCCCACAGCCCCACAGAGCCCCTCAAGGACCTTCTCAAACACAGCAGCCCTCCCACACAGCCAGCCTGGGATCTCACAGGTTCCCCGTAGTCCCCAACAGCACCCCGTATCCCCCCAGCACACCCAGAACCCCCATATTTCCTTCCTAGCGCCTCCCCAGCCCCATCCAGGCCCCCTGGCATCTCACAGACCCCACAGTCCCTGACAGGACCCCCATCACCGGCCCAGGACCCCCACAGCCACCCGGGGCTCAGCTGACATGACAAGGGCTGACCCTTCACAGTTTGTTCAATATATTTCGCTCTTGCCGGTCGAGTGAACAACTTCACAGCATGTGAAGATCCAAATCCAAGAAAATGTGCCAACACAGCTCTCAATTTCTAAAATGCTTTGGGGCCCGGTTCCTCCCCTTCTTGGAAATACCAGTTTTGAGGAGATTTATTGTGTGGCTGTTTTCCAGAACTGTGTTTGGAGGACACAAATGCATTCAGGTGCTGGGACACAGGCTCCCCTGCTTGGTCTCCCCCCTGTATTTGATCCTCTTGAAGTGCACTCCTGATAGCTCTCCAGTGATCTGTACAGGTTCTGAAGGCTCGAGGGAGACGTCAGGAAGGCGCAAAGCACCTGAGGGCTCTCTGGGTTGCAATGGTCTCCTTGGGGTGTTTGGTGCTGAGCCCATCGTCCTCCAGTGCTGAGAGAAGATTGCACAAAGTGCTCAGAAGATTTG
>NW_011195559.1:0-594 GCF_000146605.3 Meleagris gallopavo | reverse complement strand
GCTCAGCTGACATGACAAGGGCTGACCCTTCACAGTTTGTTCAATAGATTTCGCTCTTGCCGGTCGAGTGAACAACTTCACAGCATGTGAAGATCCAAATCCAAGAAAATGTGCCAACACAGCTCTCAATTTCTAAAATGCTTTGGGGCCCGGTTCCTCCCCTTCTTGGAAATACCAGTTTTGAGGAGATTTATTGTGTGGCTGTTTTCCAGAACTGTGTTTGGAGGACACAAATGCATTCAGGTGCTGGGACACAGGCTCCCCTGCTTGGTCTCCCCCCTGTATTTGATCCTCTTGAAGTGCACTCCTGATAGCTCTCCAGTGATCTGTACAGGTTCTGAAGGCTCGAGGGAGACGTCAGGAAGGCGCAAAGCACCTGAGGGCTCTCTGGGTTGCAATGGTCTCCTTGGGGTGTTTGGTGCTGAGCCCATCGTCCTCCAGTGCTGAGAGAAGATTGCACAAAGTGCTCAGAAGATTTGGTTTGCCAGGGGCAGCAGCTGGTTGTCGGGGGTGCTTCTGTTTGGGTCAGGGCTGACAGTAGTTGCCAGGGGTACTTCTGTTTTGTTCACTGGGGCCACAGCATGGCCACAGTAG
>NW_011195558.1:0-870 GCF_000146605.3 Meleagris gallopavo | reverse complement strand
GATTGAGAGTGATGAAGTGTCTGAATAAAGAAAGGAACAGAAGGAATAGACATTACTGGATTCTATCAGACGCCAATATTCATTTGAAAAACATACTGGACACGTAGAGTAAAAAGCAACACAGGATCAACCTGCAACTATTTATTCCACTGTCTCAGTGATGGTAGCTATTATACAAACTCTATGTATTTCTAATAAAAAAAACACAAATTCCTCCTCCAGTGTGCAATCAAATTAAGTTCATTTATGAGTTTAGGTAGAAAAAAAGACTTCTGCTGGTCTCGGTAACACAGCTACAAAAGCACTGTACAGGATATTCGCAGATATGGCGTAAGCCAAAGTTTGGAACAGAACTACTTCCTTTGTTGATTCTGCTTTTGTTGATGTACATTACCATAGCTTTGATTATGGCAGTAAGGTTTCCTGGGCCATCGGTCAGAGTGCAGAGCGTCCAGCTCCTTCGAAGCGTCCGTCCGCTCACACGTACAACCAGCCTGGCTGAGTAAACTACGCTGAGCTGAAATAGAACAGAAATCAGAAGAAAATAATTGCATCTTAGTAATTGCATCTGGGACTAAGAGTGGATCCAGCTGTGCTGAGGAACCTTACCTCTGTGGTTGGAAGAGTTCAGACAGCCATGGGGTTCGCTCTGATCCTCACGACACAGCAGGAGAGCTGTGTGCTGTAGGTGTGTGTAACCTGTCCTCTAGGTGGAAAACAACCAAGTGCATCCAGCCATGTCCAGTCTTGTTAAGTCACTGTTACATCTACTACAGCATATCTATGCTCATCAAAAAAATGCATTCCTGCCTCCCCCTTAGGAGTGTATATTGTAGCTGTATCTATCTGTTGGAGGTTGGTGGAGTCTGC
>NW_011195557.1:0-503 GCF_000146605.3 Meleagris gallopavo | reverse complement strand
TTCGAAGCGTCCGTCTGCTCACACGTACAACCAGCCTGGCTGAGTAAACTACGCTGAGCTGAAATAGAACAGAAATCAGAAGAAAATAATTGCATCTTAGTAATTGCATCTGGGACTAAGAGTGGATCCAGCTGTGCTGAGGAACCTTACCTCTGTGGTTGGAAGAGTTCAGACAGCCATGGGGTTCGCTCTGATCCTCACGACACAGCAGGAGAGCTGTGTGCTGTAGGTGTGTGTAACCTGTCCTCTAGGTGGAAAACAACCAAGTGCATCCAGCCATGTCCAGTCTTGTTAAGTCACTGTTACATCTACTACAGCATATCTATGCTCATCAAAAAATGCATTCCTGCCTCCCCCCTTAGGAGTGTATATTGTAGCTGTATCTATCTGTTGGAGGTTGGTGGAGTCTGCATGATAGCAACTAGGGACACTAACTGTGATAAGATTCATGGAGTGAACGCCACTCCCAAATTCTTACGCGAACGGGCTCATGACACTGAGAG
>NW_011195556.1:0-707 GCF_000146605.3 Meleagris gallopavo | reverse complement strand
AGAGTGGATCCAGCTGTGCTGAGGAACCTTACCTCTGTGGCTGGAAGAGTTCAGACAGCCATGGGGTTCGCTCTGATCCTCACGACACAGCAGGAGAGCTGTGTGCTGTAGGTGTGTGTAACCTGTCCTCTAGGTGGAAAACAACCAAGTGCATCCAGCCATGTCCAGTCTTGTTAAGTCACTGTTACATCTACTACAGCATATCTATGCTCATCAAAAAATGCATTCCTGCCTCCCCCTTAGGAGTGTATATCGTAGCTGTATCTATCTGTTGGAGGTTGGTGGAGTCTGCATGATAGCAACTAGGGACACTAACTGTGATAAGATTCATGGAGTGAACGCCACTCCCAAATTCTTACGCGAACGGGCTCATGACACTGAGAGCCCATTATAACTGAGAAACAAGGGACCATCAGGAGCCATCGAAGGATGAGAGGGGGAAAAGGTATTATCTGCAAAATGCCAAGGTTGGAAGTTACATATGAAGCAAGGGAGAACGTAAATAAATGGAACAGGGAGCAGAAACTAAAGCAAATATACATATATATATATATATTTTAAATAAGCTACAGAAATTGATTTTGCTTGGGTTTGTTCAGGCACTCAGAACTATGCCACACACTGTGCACAGCGGTGGATGTGGAAATGCATCGTATTGCGTAGCTACAAGTCTGGGGGTCTGTACTCTTAGTGAGGAATCAGAGTCA
>NW_011195555.1:0-651 GCF_000146605.3 Meleagris gallopavo | reverse complement strand
TGGTGTGAAGAGTTCAGACAGCCATGGGGTTCGCTCTGATCCTCACGACACAGCAGGAGAGCTGTGTGCTGTAGGTGTGTGTAACCTGTCCTCTAAGGTGGAAAACAACCAAGTGCATCCAGCCATGTCCAGTCTTGTTAAGTCACTGTTACATCTACTACAGCATATCTATGCTCATCAAAAAATGCATTCCTGCCTCCCCCTTAGGAGTGTATATTGTAGCTGTATCTATCTGTTGGAGGTTGGTGGAGTCTGCATGATAGCAACTAGGGACACTAACTGTGATAAGATTCATGGAGTGAACGCCACTCCCAAATTCTTACGTGAACGGGCTCACGACACTGAGAGCCCATTATAACTGAGAAACAAGGGACCATCAGGAGCCATCGAAGGATGAGAGGGGGAAAAGGTATTATTTTCAAAATGCCAAGGTTGGAAGTTACATATGAAGCAAGGGAGAACGTAAATAAATGGAACGGGGAGCAGAAACTAAAGCAAATATATATATATATATTATTTTTTTTTTAAATTAAGCTACAGAAATTGATTTTGCTTGGGTTTGTTCAGGCACTCAGAACTATGCCACACACTGTGCACAGGGCTGGATGTGGAAATGCATCGTATTGCGTAGCTACAAGTCTGGGGGTCTGT
>NW_011195554.1:0-822 GCF_000146605.3 Meleagris gallopavo | reverse complement strand
TCAGAACAAATATAAATAGAAGGCAAGCACCAAATTTGCTCATGCTAGTCAATTGGATAATCACTACCTTCTCTGGTAAAGTATTCCATTTAAGAGGCCTCGATAAAGAAGTGTTTAGAATCTTTTATTTTCTAAGAGCTGAAGAAGAGACTTAGGCATTTGGGATTTATTTTTCAGTAGATTTGTCTTCTTAATGCATTTTTTTTATGTAATAAAATAAAAGTTTTCACCTCTTAACTGAATCTTCAAGCAAGGTGTAAATCTGTATCAAATTGTACTTTCAATGGATTTTGCTTGTTTACTCTCTGTCAGAAATCGTCTTTATTATCCATATCTTGGCAAAGTTATGAATATTTTTCATGAATAAAAGCAATGCTTTGCACTTAACTGTAACTTACAAGGTTCTCACTGTACATGTGAGAAGTTAAAGATCAGCAGAGAAAGTTAAAATGATTTGCTGAAGGTCAGAGAAAGTATAAAGGGAGTGAATGCTGAAATCCATGCTGAAAACAAGTGTGGATCTCCTTATTGTAGCTTGTGCTCGAAGTAAGCTCATCCTCAAAAAGGCTCAAGTTTAAAACTCTTGAGTCCTTTGAGCAGCATATGCATTACAATACCTATGTATTTATATTCTGGTACTATATAAATTAATGAGGATAGAGGAAAGGACTTCAGTACTGCTAGCTTTACTGAGGTTCACTGAGGTTAACTCTGAACCCTGAGTCATCAGAAATGATTAAAAAGCTCCATTTGTATGCCCCTGGTGGGACCAGATCAACTATATCATAATGCTTCATCCTCTTTCTGTGTCCCTATGTGAAT
>NW_011195553.1:0-712 GCF_000146605.3 Meleagris gallopavo | reverse complement strand
CCTCCAGTCTTCAGGGACCTCCCCTGTTATCCAAGACCTACTCAAAAAATGATGGAGAGCGGTTCGGCAATGACCTCCGCCAGCTCCCTCAGCACCCGTGGATGCACCCCATCAGGTCCCATGGACTTGTGGACCTTAGTACTGCCTAGGCGCTCACGCACGTCCTCTTTCCTGACTAAAGGGAAGTCTCCCATTCCCCAGACCCTCTCCCTAACCTCCAGGGTGTGGGATTCCTGCGGGAGAGCCTTTTCACTGAAGACGGAAGTAAAGAAGGCATTCAGTATCTCTGCCTTCTCAGCATCCCCCGTTACCAGAACCCCCCCCTCACTTAGTAAGGGGCCCACGTTCTCTCTAGTTTTCCTTTTGCTGTTAACATACTTGAAGAAGCCTTTTTTATTATCCTTTATCACTTTAGCCAGATTCAATTCCAGGCGGGCTTTAGCCTTCCTCCTTGCATCCCCGCAGGCCCTGACTACATTCCTATATTCTTCCCAAGTGGTCAGACCCTTTTTCCACATTTCATGGACCTTCTTCTTTCCTTTGAGCTTGCGCATGAGCTCCTTGCTCATCCACACAGGTCTCCTGCCACTTTTTCCCGATTTCTTACTCACAGGGACGCACAGATCCTGAGCTTGGAAGAAGAGCTGTTTAAATGCTGACCAGCTCTCAGAGGCCCCCTTACCTTCTAACACCCGAGCCCACGGGATAGCTC
>NW_011195552.1:0-586 GCF_000146605.3 Meleagris gallopavo | reverse complement strand
GGATGTTGGCATGCACTGGCTGTTCCAAGAGCTCACGCATATGTGAGGTGTGACTTGTCTTTGGCTTTGGTTGCAGGTCTTTCAGGTTGCAGGCTATGAAGAAGAGGCACGTATAGCATTTGCGGTGCTGGATGCAGTTGAAGGCAAAACTGATGATGCCTTCCAAGCATTTGAAGCTATCAAGAATGTGGTTTCATACTGGAATCTTGCCGAGGTTGGTTCCTAACCTGCTTTACCCCAAATGCTTTTGCGTTCCTTGCATTCCAGCTGATTCTTATTAATCCAAATGCTGTTGCTTAGCTTTGCCAAAGGAAGGCAGAGGAGATGGTGAGTGGTGATGTTTTGGCAGAAGAACAAGGAGAACACAAGGCCTACCTTCTCAAAAGAAAGCAGTACCTAACGAAGATCATTGATGAGTTCTCCTCAGATCTGTCAGTAGCTGACAAAGTAGTAATTCTTGCTCAACATCTTGTTGGGGAGATGCAGTGGTGTGGCTTACAGTTTCCAAGTGAAACCATTTGCAGCCTTTGCTCCAAGGCAAGTGAACACTTACTTGTTCCCCCAGACAAATGACTTGCCTGACTCC
>NW_011195551.1:0-775 GCF_000146605.3 Meleagris gallopavo | reverse complement strand
GGGCGACTGTCTGCACGGGCTGTGCAGCCCGCCTAGCGCAAGCAGGGGGAAGCGGCGCGGTGCCGGCAGCACTGCGGGGAAACCTGCCGTGCTGCAGCGTGTGCCCAGTGCCTCCGGTCCTGCTGTGGGCACCGCAGGGCGCAGCCCGGCTCCGTCCTCTCCTGCGGGGACCGACGGCCGTGCCCGGGATCCCCCCCGAGCTCCTCTGCTGCAGGCTGAGCCGCCCCAGCTCTCCCGGAATCCCCGCCCCAGCCATTTCCCACACAGTGCTGAGGAGGGGAGGGGATTTTTGGGGGGAGGAACGGGGCAGGTGGGTGCAGTCCTATGGACGCGGCCATTTGCGGTGCCCCGTCCTTGCACTGAGGTGGGCACGGGGATGGGGGTCCTCGGAGCTGCAGAATTGACCGCAGGCCAAAACACAGAAAACGAACGCTGAACATTTAATCGTTTACCATTCAGAGCAACAAAGAGAGAAATGACCGCGTTCCCAACCAGCTCCCAGCCTAACAGTCATTCCCCCCTCACGGCTTCCCTCCTCGGGGCCAACACGAAGCGGCTCCGCGTCGGCTTCACGCAGCTCCGGGAGCTCCGCACGGGGACCGACAGACCGACGGAAACCGGCACGTGGGGACTGCAGCTGCGGGGCAGCAGCTCAGCGCAGCGCTGCTGATCGGAGCCGACGAGAACCGAAGCGCCCGCCTGACTCCGTGCCGGGCTGCAACGCGCCTCGACCCGTGCGATCGCTGCCGCTCTTTCGGGGCTGCCCGGCTCAGCC